>NW_023270415.1:72631805-72670894 GCF_011800145.1 Mirounga leonina | reverse complement strand
TTATTTATTTATTTATTTATTTATTTATTTATTTATTTATTTATTTATTTATATTGAGAGAGAGAGAGAGAGAGAGAGAGAGAGCAAGCACAAGCTGGTGGGAGGAGAGAGAGAGAGGGTAGAAGCAGACTCCCCACTGAGCAGGGAGCCTGACATGGGGCTCGATCCCAGAATCCTGAGATCATGACCTGAGCCAAAGGCAGACGCTTAACCCAAGGCAGGTGCTTAACCAATGGAACCACCCAGGTACCCAGGATATCAGATTTTTACCACTTGAACCTCTGTAAAGAAAAGCAAATTGAAGCTGAGGTAGACACCTGACCCAAGAAGAATCAACTTCCTGGCCATCCAGTGGAAACTCTTTCTCTCTCCCGAGAGTTTGAACTAAAGGGACCCAGAGACTGTAATCTGTGGGTGATGGATTTTAGAGATGAATAGTCATGTGGAGGTAGGACCAGAGTCAGCATGTAGTGAGTCAAAGGACTGTCTCAGGGAATGTTACTATGAAGATCAGGAACCACCAGTGAACAAATGAAGTCAGACTGCACCCATTCATTTATTGAGGAACATTTGTTGAGTTTCCAGATTCTGTAGACGGGCCCACTCAGCATCCAGTCGAATCCCTTTCTTGCCTGTTTCCCTGTTCTAAAGGGGCTAGGAAGCAAAATGCTACATTTTTGGACGCCTTTGCAGCAAACTTCTGCATTGGGCCAGGTGAGGGGACAGACAGAGGTAGGGAAATTGCAGCTTTTGACACACATGGTGGTTGGGGTATTTAGTTCTTCAGGATCTGAGGACTGACTTACCTTTTGGTGTCTAGCATCATTCATGCTGAGTGGTAGACAGCTGACCTATGCAGTCTCCAAAAGAAAAAAATCCTTCATTTCTCCTGGCTCAGTTTTTCCTGATAGAATACATCTATGCTTAGATCCTGGGACTTCTATAAGGTACTTTATACCCTGTAATAAATTCTTTTCTGTTTAACTGGTTAAAGTGAGTTCTCTTGTTTTCAGCTAAGCTCCCTGACCCAATGATGCTTTAGTATCAGGTCTGACTATAATTGAGAGTTTCACAGAAGAGGAAATCTAGGAATCTGACTGGCTTGGTGTTGAAGGCAGGGAAGACATGGTTAGCACGAGAAGATGGAGCACAACACCACTAGTTATCTGTACTCAATAGCCAGACAGGTAGTAATCTCAAATAAAGCGCCTCTCGAAGGAAATCTTTGTTGGACTTAGAGGTTGATTCTGTGTAGACTACATTGCTGCAAAAATTGTGGTCCATGTGATCATTAGCATCACTTGGGAACTTGGCTAGAAATGAAATCCCAGGCCCGACTCCCTCACCTACTGAGTCAGAGCCTGTGTTCTAGCAAGATCCAGTGTTTCATCAGAAAGAGTGGTGGATGAAGTACTTTACACTCTGCTGTGGATCCTAAAGAAAAAAAGAAAAACTGACAAGATCAAACAGGGATGGAGTCTCAAGTTTATGCAATTCAGGCTGGTCTTTTTTTAAAAAAGCATATAAAATTTGGAACACAAAATTAGCTATGCAAAGATATGTATATTTAGAAGGAGCACGTGAAAGTGAGGAACCCTGAAGATTATATTTCATCAGCATCACAAAAAACTTCCTTTGGCTCAAAGTTTTAAGTTTTCTGTACAGAGACTTTCTATGGCTGCTCTAAAAAAATACTTTATTGCTTTTAGTCACAGAGCTGATGTAAGCAAAAATCAAATGCAGAGACTGATCCCATGGGCTGTTCTCATACAACTGAGTTAGAATCTAAACACTGATTGAGAATGAATGAAATTGAATAATACAATTGGACATGGTAAGAGTATTATTTTCGCCACAGATATTGGCGAATGCTATAAAACAGGGCTTCCTGCACCCCATCCACCTGACATTTGTCAAACACTTACCACCAAACCACTTTCTTCCCATTAGGCCATAGATTTTTGGGAGCAGGCTCTGAGTTTGATTCATCTCTATACCCTGGTACTTAAGCTACTCTAGTCAGCATGGCTTGCTATGACAAACAATAGATGAGTGGTCCCTTCTTCCTTCCATTCTTTGCTATAAGCCAGAAAAAAGTTTCCTGGTTGGCCCAAGTGTTGGGCGCTGCCTATGAAATGGATGGTGTACCGAGATTCTAGAATAGCCAAGAAATAACAGCCCATTTCCCTGGGAAGACACAGTCTGTTCATGTTCCTCTGTGAGTGAGCCCTTCCCTACAGTTATAGCACACGCAGGGGGGAAAAAAGCAGGGAGGCATTTGCTGAGGTCAGCTCTGGTCTTTTGGCTGTATGTTGTTCTGAGCAGACTGCACGGGGTGGGAGGGAGGAATGGAGAAAGAGAGACAGGGAATGCTCTGCTGGCTGGTGCTCCCCACTGCTCCAGCTAAATTGTAGTTCTTTCAGGACACAGAAGATGCCCTTCACCTTGTGATGGTGCATGACAGCTTTCAAGTGCTTTCACTTCCACTGGGATGAACACACGAGTAAAATAGGATGGTATTAATTTGGCGGGTCTTTCCGAGAGCTTTCAGTCAAATAAAAAACAACCTGCAGTACAACAAAAACTATGGTACCATCAGGTGCTGGGGACTGAGGAGGGATATATGGGAGCACCACACAACTCAGCCTCTAGGTTTGGGCCAGGTGATGCTTGAGGTGAGCCAGGAAAAGGAATTTGGAGCTAACCCTGCTGTCCAGTGATCATTCTAGGCAAGGGGAGGAGAGGGCACAGCTCTTCTGTAAACGATTTAATAACATAAAAGAAAAAAGCATAAAACAGATCTTTGCCCAAATATTTGTATCAAAAAGTTACATACAACAGTAAAAAATTGGAAAAAACCAGTATCCAACAACAGGGAAATGGTTCCATGTATCAGAGGGCATTTGATGTTTATGAAAAGTATAGAAACTTGGGAACCTGATTATAACATTAAGGTGATAAAGGCAAGTTACAGGAGCATGTTTTCAGGGTGACCTTCATGATGTAAAAGCATTTAAAAATCTAAGACTTGAAATAGGTATATCAACATCCAGTTGCATCAGGCTAGGGGCTGAGGAAGAGAATAGGACATGGTCGACTTTTTTTTTTTCCTGTCTTCACTTCATTTTTGGAGGGTGTTGTTGCTATTGACAATAATTTCTGGTGGTTGAACATGTTTTAATTTTATAATAAATAAGAAAATAAGCTTCGATAACCTTGACATGGATTAAACATCCCTGCTCTGACTCATCTTTTATTTTTATTTTATTTTTTTGTGAGGGACAAATCCATGGACACCTGGAAAAGTGCTTTGTGCCCTATAAAGCACCGTAAAAAAAGGAGAGCCTTACATCTGCAGCTTTGCTTAGTTTTCCTATAGTTCTGGTAGGACTATCTAAAAATACACACTTGTCATGACTAAACTTCTATTTTTGCTGGTTTTCTTGTTTAGGGCTTTTGTTATGGTTGTTTATTGTTTGTTTTTGTTGTGAGGAAAGGAAGGAGTATTTTTTTTTAAACTACTGAAGCATGGGGGTGCCTTGGTGCCTGAGTTGGTTGAGTGTCAAACTCTTGATTTCAGCTCAGGTCATGATCTCAGGGTCATGAGATCGATTCCCGTGTTGGGCTCCGTGCTCAGTGTGGAGTTGGCTTGAGATTCTCCCTCTGCCCCTCCCCCACTTTCTCTCTCTCTAATAAATAAACAAATAAAATAAAATCTTAAAAAAAACTACTGAAGTATGATTGACATGCAAAGACCTTACGTATTTCATGTGTACAACTGGATGAGTTTGGGTAAGTATATACCTGTGAAACTATTTGACATTCTCTTTTCCCTCCTTAAACTTGGTGATGATCTAATGACCTAAATCTTTTGCTTTAAAAAAAATGCCTTTTTATGTTTCCTCTTACCGTTCTGTCCTTTATTCTTCTGCCTTTGCCTCTTGCTCCCAGCATTCATCATTAACAACTTAAACAATGTTATTTGGCACTTATTCTGAGCAGGAAATGTGAGTGGCAAGTGACTAAGTCATTGTTCTTGCCTTCTGGAACATTCAGCAGAGTGGGAAAGACACAGCCCTCGAAGAAGGGAACCACTGGTCACTGGTAACTCTGTGTGAGGCCGGGGCTATGAACAATAGTCATTCTTCCCCAGAAAGCTCTCTGGTATTACTCTTGCCCTGAGACAGATGATTAATGGGATTTATTTGTGCAAAGTCACAAGTCTAGAAAATAGGGTTCTGGGATTTGAAATCTGTGACTTACATATCACAGAGGCTCAGTTCAAATGGACTGAAATAGTTGAGGAGGCTAGTAAGGTCTCGCCTGACTTGGACTCTTGATGGTAGATTCAAGTCAGGCAGGCAGATCCTGCAAGAACTCAAAATCATGAGCTGCAGGTCAAATTTTATCAGAAGGTTATTTTTCCCAGGCACCCAAACGTGGTCTCCTGGTCTCCCTGATAATTAGCAGGGGACAGTGGATCAGGAGATACTTTCACTTTATTCCCACTCAATGGGAAATCTGCAATTTCACTGGACAAAACCTGTGGCTCAGCCATGCAAAAACATGGCTTCCTTCCATTCTCCTTCCTTTCTCCTGCCTTTCTCCTGCCTCCTTTCCTGTTACTTCCCATGACCATCAGGTCCTATTCACAGGCTATCCTACTCCTTCTCACCATTTATTTCATTGTACTGTTTCATGATAATTAGACTCATTAGTCAAGGCTTTTATCTTTCTGGAGAAAGATTCAGTCTGCAGGATCAGCTTTCCTCAGGATACTTTCAATGAATGCATTATCTTGTAACACTTTTTAGATTCAGCTTTCTAACCAGGCTTTGTGTTTGACCACCAGTGTTGATGACCAGTCCTTCTTATTCTTGGTACAGCTTCTATTTCCTGAAACTATCTGGTCAACATATAATTTTCTATATCTACCCTTTCCCCCTTACATAGAGGGGAACACGTATCTATTATATCTATATATCTATCTCTACAGCTCTATCAATCTATCTACCTATCCTTTATCTACTTGAAGCAGAACCCCTGTAGGCATGTAGATGTAAAGTTCCACACTTCATAGAGAAGTATGGAGTGAATAGAGGGGAGAGAGGTCTATATATGAGAACGCCTAAGGGTGCATCTGATTGTGGTCCCATACTTTAGGGACTCTAGCAAGATAATTTGCTCTCTCCCTCATTGCTCTTCTCAGCTTCTCTAACTATCCCCCCTTGGAGGGAAGACAGCCACTGGAAAGCCTCATTTCATATACCACTAGCTCTGTGACCTAAAAAGCTAGGCCTCTTTTCTTCCAGTTCCAATCCAAACAATTCTAAGGAAAGTTTCTGATTAGCTTTGCTTAGGTTACATGTTTGCCCTGGATCAAAAATGGTGGTCAGGTGAACCAGGGCCTGTGCTTGGCTGGCCAAGGTCACGTGTCCTCCCTCTTACCCTCTTGGTTGCCAGGGAATTAGGGTATTTTAATTGGAATTACAAGACTGGAAAGGTGGGCAGAACAATATGCCAAAGGAAGCAAGGCTTCTGAATGTGGGACAAAAACACTTGCTGTCCAGTGTCACAAAATTGAGTTTGTCTGATTTTTGAAACATAAGCATATTGCACTTCCTCTCACTGCACCTCCACCCCCAAGAGAAGAAGAATGTGATTGGAGGACCTACGGGAAACTATTAATGAAAAAACAAGACAAACATTCCTCTGCTTCTTAAGAGATTTGAAATTCAGTTTTTCACTTACATGTTTTTTACTTCTAAAAAAACCCCAGGTACTGCACTGTAAGATGGAGGATTGAACAAATTAATGGTCTATATGGTTTCTTTTACATTTGTTGAACTAAGATCTTCTAGGTTTGGGGGAAGCTGTCAAGTTTGCTAGGTTGCCCAAAGGTACAATTTTGGGGACTGTTTTAGAGTTCATACCATTGATGTCACTGGCTATTTATCTGCTTAAACTTTCAAGGAATTTGATGCCAAAGCCTGGGCCTTGGATGTCCATCTCACCCATGTGTGTTGGTGAGACTCTGGGTTGCCAGCAATACTCTTCCTCAGGCCACCATAAGAGGAGACCATTGTATGGTTTCCTAAAGGTTGGAATTTTGCTGATCTGCGAAGCTTCCAGGAACCACGTGGATGCAGGGACTCCTGTTTTCTGTCTTTCTCGTCAATTAGATGGTCTTTCTCTAGACAGCTCCATTTATTTTCCTGTCCTCTGCTCTATTGTCCTCTCATTTGTGGCTGGCCACTTCTCTCAATTGCCTCTACATGGAATTTCACAGGGGACTTCTATTATGGTTTTGCTAATCATCCTCTCTCTCTCTCTCTCTCTCTCTCTCTCTGTCTCTCAGTACCAGCCTGCTGATGGAATCCCTTGGACCAGATTTCCCTCTTGGTTCGATCAGAAGCCTCCCCTTATCAAAGACTCTGGAAGTGCTGCTTCCCTGAGCAGGGACTGCACTCTAAATGCTTACGGAGAGCCATTTGATACCAACTTCCAGGGAAACAAAATTGGCCAAATCCCTTTGCAACAACCTGACAGTTCAAGCAACTGTAGAATGAGTTGATGGGATTTGTGCTCCTCCCTTTATAGATGAGAACACGGAGGCCCAGAAAGGAGAAGTGGCCTATTCAAGGTCACAGTCAATTCCTGGTGAAGCTGTGAATCAATTCTAGGTCTGCTGACTCTTTGGGGGTCCCTTGAATCTCACACCGTGGGCATATTTGGAGGGTTGGATGGCACTGGTGAGGGAACAATCTTGGCTTGAGCTATTTGCATTTGGCAGACTCTCCTGGTCTTCTCTTTTGACTCAGTTCTGGGACAAATTTCCTCCTGTTTTCCCTCAGCATTGGCTTGGGCCAGCTGCAGGTCCCCACTGTGAGGTGGCCACGTGGAGCAGGTGGGCCAAGCATTTTCATTTCATAGTCCATTAGCTCTTGGCACAGTAACTTTTTTTTTGTATCCTTGGCCTCCCAGGTCTTATATCACCTGCTAGGTTGGCGGAGGAGGCTACGGTCTGGGAATCTGATGCCTAGATCCAGTTAATGGGGCTGGATTTGGCTGCCTAAAACTTTCCATCCGCTGCTGAGAACCTCACTGGGAGATACTCTGTTCTGGTTTTGATTTTTTTTTTTTCCTCCCACAAGTCCTTGCTCACACACTATTCTTCAAGGTGAGAAAGATACAGGGAGACATAGGTAGATGGAGAGACAGGAAGGGAGGCAGAATTAGAGAAATAGAAGGACACAAAGAGAAACAGAATCTGTGAAACACAGAGGCCATGCAAGATGAGAGAGAGACAGCCAGAGGGACCAGAAAGGCAGGGAGGAAAACAGAACAAATCAGAGGTGAAGGGAAAAGGAGAAAGAGATATCGATGGGAGAAATGCAGAGGAGAAGATCATGTTATAGAATGGAATTGGGAGATTCTTTTTCTTTTTTTTTTAAAGATTTTATTTATTGATTGATTTGGGAGGGGCAGAGGGAGAGGGAATCTCAAGGAGACTCCCCACTGAGTGGGGAGCCAGATGTGGGTCTCAATCTCAAGACGCTGAGATCATGACCTGAGCCGAAACCAAGAGTGAGATGTTTAACCAACTGAGTCACCCAGGCACCCCTGGACTTGAGAAATTCTAACCAAATTCTCTCATGGTGTCAGTACGAGATAAATTTCCCCAAAGGTCATCTGAGCTAAGCCTCAGAGCCAGTACCAGAACCCTAAATATCTAATTCTTTCTCTGGAATGCATTTAGTTCTTTGCCACCAAAGATGCCCAATAAATATTTATTGAGTAAATACATGAGAGCTGAGATGGTCAAGGGACTCCAGCCACGTCAAATGAACCATGTTTAAAATTGGTAATAGTCTCGAGAAGAGAAGGGTTCCAGAGAATATGACCAGTGACTTCAAATGTTTGAAGGGCTGCCATTTGGAATAACGATTAGATCGGACAAGTGTGTGCTTTAAGGATCAAACCAGGACCAGTGGGTGAAGGACGCAGGCAGATGGATTTGGGATCAATATCGTCCATACATTCAGAGAAGCACATTCTTCCTATCTGGAGGCTTATAAGAAACATCGGAACTACCAGTTGGCAGGAATGTTACAGCTGTGTCATGAAGGCAGAGGGTTTGGTTGGGCAATTTTCTACCTAATTCTGAAGTCTCCTAATCAATGATCATCAGTGGATGGGTCATCCGTGTGTCTCTTAAAATGGGATATGGAGGTGCGTCTGCGTGCATGTGTGTATGTGTTGGACTATTTGTGGCCAGCGACAGCACCACGACTTCCTTCCCTGAACAGTTCTGGGTAGATATTTACCAATGACAGGAACATGGTCAAAATTCAGAAGGCAGAAATAAAAAGGAGGGCATCATTTTCTGGAGGTTTTGAGATGGTTATATTTGCTGATTTTGCAAAGCTTGGCATGAGCTCCCACTTCATTGCTGGGGGCTAAAAATGCAGATTCCTGAGACCCACTCAATACTTATTAAATCAGAATCTGAAAGTTTAAAAATTGCTTGGAAGGGAACAGTCAAGATCCAGAGTAGAAGTTCTGTTCTCTAGACCTTCTGTATTTGAGGTATAGGAGAAAAGGCAGCTCAGGAGTGACGTGGAGAGTACCGATGAGCGCCAGGTGCCTGAATTCTGGTATAAACCAATCGTCAGTACTGACAGGAATCCCTCAACATGCATGTTAGGCTATGAGGCTTAGGTTTGAATCTTGGATCCTCCACTTGCTGTGCAAACTTGCACAAATTCCTTAACCTCTCTGATCCTGTTTTCCCTGTAAAGTGCAGATAATCGTGTTCATCTCACAGAATTGTTTCCCCTATCCCATTTCTTCATCCATCAAACATTTATGGAGCACCTAGGATGTGCCAGGTCCTTTGGTCTAAATCACAGGGACCATTGCCTTTTCATGGGACCTACCATAGGGTGGTTTTAAAATTCAAATATAACAAGATTTGTGTATTTCCAAATGCAGTACTATTCAGAATGAGGAGGACTACAGATTTTTCAGCACATTTTCACATCCCCTTTCTTCAGGCCCTGTACCCTGAAACTCGGGGATGGGCACATGATTCAGCCTTGGCTAATCCTCAGGTTCTCGTGATGTCGTGATTGGCTTAGGGATGGGCAGGTGACCCAAGCAAGGCCAGCCAGTCGGGTATATTCTCTGGGGATGCTCTATGGACTTTGGGAGAAAGAGGTTTCCCTTCTCCTAGAGCTGCCAAGCTAGGAAGAAGGAAGTCTGGGATGCCAGTGCCTTATCTTCACCACATAAAAAGAGCTGGACTGTAAGATGTGTTGGAGGAGGGGCACCTGGGTGGCTCAGTCGTTAAGCGTCTGCCTTCGGCTCCGGTCATGATCCCAGGGTCCTGGGATCGAGTCCCACATCGGGCTCCCTGCTCTGCGGGGAGCCTGCTTCTCCCTCTCCCACTCCCCCTGCTTGTGTTCCCTCTCTCGCTGTGTCTCTCTGTCATATGAATAAATAAAATCTTAAAAAAAAAAAAAAGTTCCAAGGTAGTTAAAGAAAACTAAGCCCAAAGGAAATAAAAAATACGTCTGGCACATTTGATTTTCAGACCATGTAACTATTTTATCTTATTAAATTATTAAACTAAGTTTTTTAACTTATTAAACTAAATTAGAAAAAAATTTATACACATCAAAAGTGAAAGGAAATAAATGAACCTGTGTATCCAGTTAACGGGGTAATCACATCACAATCACACAGGAAGGGGCTTTCTTTAAACCTCCGTGATTTGACTGGACATCACTAGTGAGATATACTCTAAGGACAAAAGGAACTACAAAAAATGTTTTCACGGGGCGCCTGGGTGGCTCAGTCATTAAGCGTCTGCCTTCGGCTCAGGTCATGATCCCAGGGTCCTGGGATCGAGCCCCACATTGGGCTCCCTGCTCGGCAGGAAGCCTGCTTCTCCCTCTCCCACTCCCCCTGCTTGTGTTTCCTCTCTCGCTGTGTCTCTCTGTCATATAAATAAATAAAATCTTAAAAAAAAAAAAAAAAAAAAGATGTGTTGGAGGAAAGGTTCTTCTCAGGACTCTCCGGTGGCCAGGAAGAAGGACTTTCCTCCATATGTATAGTTGGCCTTTCTCCACCCTTTACTCATTCTGCCGCAGGGAAGCAGGACTCAGTTATGTGGGAGGACTAACTGAGCAAAAGAAATCCTATGTTAGGATAATTTCTAACTCAGAGGCAGTTTCTTAAAAAGTACTTGGCTAGTAAAAATCGATATGAAACTTTTGGAGGGCAATTTAAATCTAAAAAATGAGCATATTTTCAAAACTAAATGAGCTTAATTCTAGAAATTTGTGTTTTAAAAATGAATGCACGAAATTACACATGCACAAAATTGCCCTAACATATTCAAAGAATTCCAAAATTAAATCTTGTACACCACTGGAGTTTTCATTTTATAGTTTGCTCAGTTCCCTCCTTGCTTTTTTTTCTTTTAATGATTTTATATATTTATTTATTTAGAGAAAGAGTGTGAGCAGGGGGAGAGGCAGAGGGAGAGGGAGAGAGAGAATCCCATGTAGATTCTGTGCCAAGTGCAGAGCCTGACGCAGGGCTCGATCTCATGACCCTGAGATCACTACCTGAGCCGAAATCAAGAGTTGGAAGCTTAATCACTGACTGAGCTATCCAGGCACCCCAAAATGCAACCAAAATTTAAAGGTCTTTCAAATAGTACAAAACCACATTGATTACACAAATAAATAGTTCTGCTGAATTATTTTCCTGGTATATTCAGTATTAGCTCATGAAAAAAAACAAACCTATATTTTGGTCACTCTCACTGTTTGTACATAATTTTTTAATTAATTAATTAATTAGTTAATTAAAGATTTTATTAATTTATTTGAGAGAGACACCGAGAGAGAAAGAGAGAGAAAGAAGAGGGTTGAGAAGCCGAGGGAGAAGCAGATTCCTTGCTGAGCAGGGAGGCTGTCACAGGGCTCCATCCCAAGACCCTGGGATCAAGTGCTGAGCTGAAGGCAGACGCTTAACCAAGTGAGCCACCCAGGTGCCCCAATTTTTTAATTAAAAAAAAAAAACCTTGTCCAATAAAGCTTATAAACCTGAAACCATTGTAACATTGTCAACTATACTTCCATTAAAAAAAAAAAAAACCTCAAAAAAAATTGCAAGTTTGTTCTTAAAATGTCTAAAAAGTAACACAGAATTGAAAAAAGTGCATTATTTGGAAAAACTGATTCAAGTACATGGGTATATATGAAATTATTCCTTCTTCATGTTAATTTTCAATATTTAGATAATAGAGGAGTTATTTTAAGGGACGTGGTATAAATTATCTTACAAATTGATAAAATTACTTTCTGAAAATGAATAGAATCATTTTATGAATAGAATCATTTTATGAATAGAATCATTTTATGTCTAACATTTTTTTTATCAAAAATAAATATTTCAAGCCATTACAAAAAAAAAAGCAACAACACACTACATTGGAGGGACACGCTCCCCAGGGGCAGAGTGGGGAGGCCTGTCACTTCCTCCCTTCCTGCCTCTCTTCCTCTGGGCTGCACGCAGGAGGCAAAAGCACTGAGGTCTCTGCCTGCATGGTCTCCTCCTGGTGAGTAAATGTGCCTAATCCTAGAGTTTGCAGTCCTATTTGCTTTTCATAGGAAGCAACATCCTCCCACCCAGACTTTGTTGGTAATAAAGTCAATATTTGGGTCTCCAATAGGGCATTTTTTTGGTTTTGTTTTAATTCTCCAGTTTGTTCAGAATCTTAGGAAAGAATGCAAGTTGCTCCCTCTCAGAGACCCCTGTGGAACAAAGACACCCAGCAGCAAATAAAAATGAGACCAAGAGCAAAGGGAGAGGAAGAAGGTCAGGCAATTCCCAAAGCTCACGTTCTGAGACTCGTTTTTGTATTTTCCAAGCTACCTGGGTGTCCTTCCTGGCCATGTCAGCCCCTGTATCTCATTTCACTTTCTCCCCGTCTGAGTTTCGGTCGGTAGAAACCAAATGCTAGTCCTGAAACAGTTAGTTGCTTTTCCCTATAAGATAATGTCTGCTCTAGCTCCAGATGGGGCAGATGACTGAGATGAATTAGCCTTCTGGGGGAGAACTCAGTGAGCCTGGCTTTGGGGAGCAGGGGGGATGAGAAGGGTCTGCTTCTGGACTTGAGCTCCAGCAAGCTGGGCTTCTGTCTCGGTTATCTTTCCAATTTTGGAGGCTGATGCTTGCCCGGTGAACACACAGCAGGTTCAAATGTCACCTGGCCCTTTTGCTGCCATGCACTGGAAATCATGGCTTGAGGAATTGGCCCAAGAAAATCTGATCCTCTGGCCCCTGCTATTCCTGTGAGTGATAAAGTCCTTGGTCTGTGACTCAGGAGACTCTTGCATTCTGTCAGCGTCAGTGAGACTGGGTCGGGCTCACTTCTTTACTTGTAAATTGGGGAAAATCTCAGAGCCTTCCCAGTTTTTGACAATTGGTCTCATCTATTTACCAGAGAATAATGGAAAAGTAGAGAAATATAATTAAATTTCCCAGAACTCTATTTATTAATATTAACTCTTTTAGATACCTCCACCTCTGGTCCAAAATTGCTCTTTCCATGGTAATTGTAGGACGAGTTGATTATGTGTCATTTACTTGTCTATGATGGATTGTGAAAGATGCTGTCCTTTCTCCCTTTGAAGTCATGCATGGTATCAGTTTCCAATACTGAGTGGCTACTGGATACTAGGCATTGTGTTAGAGGCTGTCATACACATGATACAGTTGATCACCACAACAATAGATATCTGACATAGATATCTACCCCTGACTTACAGATCTGGGGTATTGTGGAAGACACTGGGGCTGGGAGGCCAGATGACTCTTAGTAGCTGGTGAGTGGCAAGGCTATGACAGAAATTGGGGCCTCTCTATCCCCAGAGCATGTACTGTGTCTAATGCATTCATGGCTTTCATATGGAGCATCATGATTCACTGGAGGCAACACATGGGGTTCATCATGGGACAAGGGGGATCCCAGGGGGTGCAGCTACACCCCCCATCCAGCCACAGAAGCTTGTGCTATCTTTTATACATTGAGATTCTACTTCAAGGACTGATTTGTAAACCATGTACTCTAGGCCTCTTATTGAATGAAGGTACAGCCTCTAGAACAAAGTCCCTGACTCAGAGGGCTGAGGAACTGATCTGGGAGCAGGGATGAGAAAGACCTTCGTCCTTCCATTCATCCACCCAGTAAACAATATGGAGTCCCCATGGCATGCTGTTGGAAGAACTAAAGAAAGTACCACAGTGGTTACAAACTGGCAAAACACGTTTTTGTTCTGTAGGTTTGTTTTCCCTGGGCCAATGGGTGTTTAAAAAAAAAATGCAAGCCAGTCTTTAAAACCAGACCAATTTTACGTGAAAATACAGACGTCCAACCTCTTTTGAGGAGCTGGAAGGCCTGGTTGCACATTCCCAGGCGAGATCAGGTGGCTGATGTGGAGTTGGGCTACCCAGGGGACTCTCAATTCCTCAGTGTTTCCCCCACATTCCATTGCTCCCAAGACTTAGGTCGAGCATCAACCACCACTTGTCATTACATGTATATGGTTCATTTTATCAAACAGAACTGTTCTATATACCCAGGTCTCTAGGAAATGTGGGACGTGAAAGATAGTATGAGGGCCTCATGATTTAAAAAAACAAAACAAAACAAAACAAAACATACCAAATACACTTGACTTAGTAGTAGGGTACCTGCCTGGCCCTGGAATTTGAATTCCTGAGAGTTGAAATAGAAGCTGTGATTTCTGTACTCTGAAACTTAGAATGGAGCAAAAGATGGAATTTGCCCCCAGTTTTCTTTTCATTAGCTGTCTCTATGTTGCCAATGAAAACAACAGGATGAAAGCAAATTCTTGGCAGAAGGCCCATTGTCTCTCACACTGTGTTCTGCTCCAGCCCCCTGGCTGCTGAGTTCCATCTCCGTTTCATGTTCTGGCAAAATTGAACTGCTTCTGGGGGTCCCCCCCTCAGCAATAGCTTAGTTCGTATTGAATGTTAGTATGCGTCCTTTAAGACTAAACAGAGGTATTACCACTTGGAGGGAAACTCTGATTCTCTCTCTGTCTTCACTCTCTAAAGTCTCATTGGAGAAGGACCTGTCCTTTCTACTCCCCCTGGAGGGGGAAGGGTTATTTCTCTGTAAAGAAATCTATCCTCCAGAAAGAGAAAGGCATTAAGACTAGTTGGTAGGGAAAAAAAAAAAAAAAAGTAGTTAAATTAATCATTCAAAAAAAAAAAAAAGACATTGGGAAATAGCCAAACCTATCCTATGTGTGTCACTATTTCACTCCCTGACCATAGGAAGTCCACCTCATGTAATGATCCTATGGGAACAAAACAAGGAAAAATCACTTGCCATTGAACTAACAGGGAATTTGAGATGGAGACACTTGTGGTCTGATTAACACTCTTTTGGGGGAAGGTCTGCGGAGGACTTTGGAAAGGCTGTAGACTAAGACTGAGATCATAAAGAAGAGACTATGATTTATGTACCAAAGGGTTAACTCCATTCCTAAATTTTGAGATGGGAGATGGGGGAGGGAGGGAAATCGACATATCGATATATTGCAGATCTGTTGCTTTCAATCCAGATTCTTTTATTAAAATTTTTTTATTTAAATACAATTTAATTAACATATACCATATTATTAGTTTCAGGGGTAGAGTTTAGTGATTCATCAGTTGCATGTAAAACCCAGTGCTCATTCCATCAAGTGCCCACCTTCATGCCCATTACCCGGTTACTCCATCTCCCCCACCTCCTCTCCAGCAACCCTCAATTTGTTTCCTAGAGTTAAGAGTCTCTGTGGTTTGTCTCCCTCTCTGTTTTCATCTTATTTTATATTTCCTTCCCTTCTCCAATGATTCTGGTTAGATTCAGTGCTAATCCAAATTGTGTAACTTAGCCCTCCCGCTAGCCTCCCTGCTTGGAAGGAAATTCTGGTCACCAATGATCCCCAGTGGATGCTCATTCTCCTGGGGCTTTGTATCTGCCCACCTTGGTCATCACTGCCGAAAGTCAGACCTACCACAAAGGGGAGGGATGGAGGTCTCCCTCCTATGGGGCTCTAATACTTTACTGCTCAGGTAGAAACCTCTAAGTAAGTCATTACATAGGACTGGAGAGAGAAAAAATAAGATCTCTATGGGATCACATTGGAAAATGTGTTTTAAAGTTCATTTTGGAAAAATAATTAATTTATTCCTTGGCTTATTAAACAATTTGAGGAGACTCACTCTTCTATTTAGAAGTTAAAATAGGGGTGCCTGGGTGGCTCAGTTGGTTAAGCATCTGCCTTCGGCTCAGGTCATGATCCCAGGGTCCTGGGATGGAGCCCCACATTGGGCTCCCTGCTCAGCTGGGAGTCTGCTTCCCCCTTACTCTCTCCTTGTGCCCCTCCCCCTGCTCATGCTTACTCTCTCTGTCTCAAATAAATAAATACATAAATTTTTTTTTTAAAAAAGAAGTAAAAATACACATGTATATAGCGCTTTAGAATTGGTGAAGCACGTTCATACATTTGATTTTTATAAAAACCCCGTAAGAAGCACATTATTTTATAAATGGAGAGAGAAACTGAAGGTAAATGTTACTTGACCCACTCCTACTGTGCTTCTTCTGTCAGCTCTTTCTCCTTTTTTTTTTTTTTCCCCACAAAAGCAATTGCAAATCTTCTCCATCTATCTCAAACTTTGACTCCCCTGCCTTCCCCTTCACACTCCACAATGGCCTTGTCTTCACCTCTGGGAGACCTAAGTGGATATCAGAAAAAAGTTTTTAACTTCTTCCACCAAACCTGCACATTTCCCATTGTCTGCACTTCATCCCTTCCCTGAAGTGTGACCTTGGGAAGGACATGGGCTTCTCTGTGCTCACCTGTAAAACGAGAGCCAAAACAGTAGCTATGTTGTGGGGTTATTGTGACTAGCTTAATTAATCCAGATAAATGCCTTTGTAGTTAATTGCCCCATTATATTGCATGCTAATTCTTCTTTATGGAGATATGATTTGCCTTTGGTATGGTGAACAACATATAAGAGTGCGACCTGATTAATTCTGACAAATGTATGTACCCCGGTCACCATCACCCATATCAAAATAAAGATTTTTTTTTTTTTATCACTACAGAAGGTTCATTTGTGCCCCTTTAAAGTCAATTTCCATGGGCCACCACCCCTGCCACTTCCCTAACCTGGCTCCCAGTCTGCTTCGGACCCCTGCCATTCTGCTTTCTATCTCATCGATGAGTTGTGTCTGTTCGTGAACTTCATGTACATAGAATCATACAGCATACAATCTTCTGTGTCTGGTTTCTTTTGCTCAATGTAATCTTTGTAAGATTCATCCACATTGCTGCATGGAGCAGTGGTTCATCCTTTTTAATCGCCGAGTAGTATTCTTTTACATGGATATGCTAAAGCTTATTGACCCATTCTACTGGCAGATATTTAGATTATTTTCAGGTTTGGGCTGTTATGAAAGATGTGGTTGTGGACGTTCTTGAATAGGTCTTTTTTGGATCACATTCATTCATTTCTCTTGCATGTATACCCAGGGGAGGAACTGCTGGACAGAAGGTAAGTGTCTGAGTCCACTGAGGTGGCTCTAACGGAGTACCATGGGCGAAGTGGCCTATAAGCAAGAAAAACTTTATTTCTCCCAGTTTTGGAGGCTGGAAGTCTGAGACGAGGGTGCCAGCATGGTTGGGGTCTGTGAGAGCCTTCTTTTGTGCTGCAGACTCCCAACATCTTGCTATGTCCTCATGTGGCAGAAGGGGAGGGAGCTCTCTGGGGTCTCGTTTGTGAGGGCACTCATCCTGTGCCTGGAGGCTCCAACCTTACCACTTCCTCACCTCCCAGAGGCCCCACCTCCAAATGCTGCCATCCTGGGGATTGGGTTTCAACATAAGAAATTTGGGGGATACAGACATTCAGTCTATAGCACTGCATGTATGTTTCACTTCAATAGAAATTTCCGCACAGCTTTCTAAAGTGGTTGCACCTCAATGAACTTTAGCTGCTATCAGCCCCCTTTCTTTCTTCATTCCCTCCTCTAATAGTGGACAAAACAGCTCTCCCTTTGGTGGTCATTCCTGCCCCCCCCAATACTCTGCCTCCCAAATTTCTTGGGACTTTACCTTCAGAAAATCATACATTCTCTTGCTTTTGTTATCAATTTCCCTTTTCCTGACTCCTATCATTAGCATTTAAACAGGTTAAAGTCTCTCCCTTTTATAAAAGTTAATAAGCAAACCCCCCTCCTCCAGTTTCTCTTCTGTCCTGTTTCTCTGCTCTCCTCCGGTGTCTCTGGGATTTGGTACCACACTAGGTGTGAGGAAGTAGGGCAGCCCCAGACCTCTTGAAAGAACTGTCTGGGTTTGCTGTATCACTGCCTCATCCCTTTATCACTACTCAAGCCACTGTGATCTGGGTTTATCATTTGCTACTTCTTCAAAAGTTCCCTTTCCAAGTTAGCCCTGACTCCCATAGTTACTAAGTCTTCATCTTTTATCAACATTCGATGCTGACGATCATATTCTCCTGTTTTTTTGACATCTTAGTTTTCTTCCTACTATACTCCTCCTCCCCCTACTCTTCCTCCTCTTCTTCCTTCTCTTTATCCTCCTCTTTCCCTTATTCCTTCTCCTCCTCTCCCTCCTCCTCTTCCTCCTTCTTCTCCTCCTCTTCCTCCTTCTTCTCTTCCTCTTCCTCCTTCTCTTCCTTCTCCTCCTCTACCTTCTCCTCCTCCTCCTCCTCCTTTTCTCCTTCCTCCTTCTTCTCCTCCTCTCCCTCTTCTTCCTCCATCATTGTCTTCATCTTTGTCTTTGTCATTTTCCCTCTTCTGTTCCATCTGCCTATCAGTAAAATATCGCCATGCCTATGTCCTGCTTTGGGCCCTTTTCTCCTTTCTCCGGTGAGCTCCTCCTTGCTGCTGACTCTGAAGTCCATGTCTCCAGCTATCCTTTTCCTTGACTGCCAGATGTATCGCTGCCAGGGCTGACTACACAGCTCCAGATGCTGGCTCACAGGCATCTAAAATGAAGCAATATTGAGCAATATTGTGCAATATTGAGCACAGTGATTTATGCATGAAGATTCTGGAGGAGTCGAACTGCCCAGAGATGAAGCCGGGCTTTCTCTCTTGTTTAACCACAGCAAGTGACCAACAGCATAACAAGGAAACCATGTACTCTGAAGCCAAACTGCCAAGGTTCAAATCTCATATCTATCCATTTGTCATGATTTACCAGATTAAAGCCTTTGTCATGCTTCCTTATAATTCCTTATTTAATTAGTCTCCTAGCTACTTTGTTAGGAATGAAGATCTGTGAGAGAAGGGATCATGATGTCTTATTTACCATTATCTTCCCAAGGTCAAGCATAGTGTCTCTCACATAATAAGCTTTGAAATGTACTTGGGTGATGGAAAGGCTGAATGAATAAATAAGGGGGCTGGGCTGATAGCAGTGGACACACCGTGGAGAACTGAGACAGTGACCCTGCTGTGACTGACCTGACTGATAATGAATATGCATCCACATTGATATATTATTGCTGGACACTTGACTTATTTCCAGGTGTCCACAAATATAGAAGAAGCTGGTAGGGACATCTTTCTACTGCAATTCAAACATTTTCCTTTTTTACTTTTTCTTTGGTATAGCATCACCAGGGTAGAATACTCAGCCAAGAATTCTAGGGTAATTTTAACCTCTGATTACATAATCAAAAACTTTTATCACAAGAAATGAACCCATTTTTCCATGGACATTTGGATCTTTGTCTCCTAGGAGGCACTTGCCTATAAGGGCCGTAGTCACTTCCTTCAAGAACATGAAGATTTACATTCAGGACCCTGAGAATCTTTTTGTCCTTGTTGGATCCAAGAATAAAAAGAAGGCCTTAAATTAAAGTGCTAGACATCTCTTTTGAAACAGAGGAATACTGGCTTGATTGTACAGGAAATAAAATATTAGATTTGTAATTTGAGATCCCTGGAGAACTTAAATAATAAAAAAGGGGATTATCAGTAAGTCTTCTGTTTGAAAAAGAGAGCCGAACCAGATGCATTTTTAAAGTTTCTGAGAGATGGCTCCTTAAAATAATGATAATGACTCTAATTTATTGTCACTTATTATGTTCCAGGCACTATGTTAAGTGCTTTTCATATACTGTTTCCTTAATCCTCACAAAATGCATCTGAAATTGGAAGGATGAGTCAGCCGTGTCTGCTCATTTGGCTCTGCAGATCCTGTCCTCCCCATCTCCCTCTCCTGAAGGCACGTACCAACACACACTAGCACGTGGGAACCAAAATTTGGATTATGAGTGGGGGGAAGGAAGTCCCTCTTCAGCCACAGGCCTGCATCTCTTTCTCTAGTCCAGCTTTTACCAAAACCTTATGTTAGAGTTCCAAGCCTTTGTGTGACCAGTAGTAACGTTCTCAGAATATATGGTTTTTCACTTGACTATAGATGGTTGCAAGTGTGCAACCATCTTAGTATGGAATCCTGGGGAAAGGGGATGAATGGCACATTTTAGGCACCAAAACCACACCCTGTCCCCCTCATATCCCTGGAAGATTAACTGTACTGGGTGCTTATAGTTTGGTTGGTTCCCAATTTAAAAATCACTTAAAAAATGGAAACAAAATTAAGGACAGTCCACCCCATGTTTCCTATTTTATTAGATGTGGGGATGTGCCCAAAACCACGCTACTATGCCCTCAGCAAAATGGGGCCCAGATCGTAGGCCTTCCAGCTCAAAGGCAGTACTCTTCTGCTCAAGTTCAGCCTTCTCAAGATCTCAGCCTTTCCTAGAGTCTCAGTGCCCAGGCACCTCCCTCTCCTCCCCCGTGTTTCTAATCTGCAGCCAACTCTGAGTGTGGAAGCAGAAAGAATCATTGAAAAGCATCTTGATCAACACCTTTGTTTTATCAAACAGACATGTATAGCATTTGCGCTATGCTAGGAACTGTCTGTTCTAAGCACATCACAAATGTTAATTTCTTTAATTCCCAAATAAGCCTCATGGAATAGATTTTATTATTATTCCCATTTTACAGATGAGAAAACTGAAGTACAGAGAGGTTGAGTATTGGCTCGAGGTTACAGAGCTGGTCAGCCCTGGAGTCAGGATATGAACTCAGAGACGTTGTGACACCTGAATCCCTGAGATAGATCACGGACTCTGCTGCTCTCGTGTTACAGGTTAGGAAACACTTCCAGGTTGTGGAAGAGGTTCCTAGAATACTCTGGTGAGTTGGGGGCAGAGCAGAACTCTTATCCCCCGATCCAGAGCACTATCCTTGACACCATGCAGACCTTCTCAGGTCACTTTTTCCAATTGTTCTGTTTTTATTCTTTAAATTACAAATAGGATTCAACCACTAGGAAACTTGGGATCATTTTTCAGTGTCTCACCTTTATTTACGTTTCTAGGGAAGGAGAGTTAAAAAGAAAGTCAGCAGTCTGAAAAACAAAACATTCTGCCCTTGCCTCTTGAACACGACCAGGCCAAGCTGTAACACAAATCACTCTTTGTACTGCTTCATCATAAATCCCTCCAAACTGAGTTGGTGTTAAAATTAATGGGAGAGCAGTGTCTGGTCTTAAACCACAGTGAACCAACCAATTTGACCACTGAAAAAACCTCCCACCCTTTATTTCTGATGCTGACACAGGAGGAGATGATGTATTACCACTGAAAGGCCCTGCGCATCATGCCCCTGCAGGCAGGCTCCTTTGCTCCAGTACATAACAGGTTGCTTTGCCTTCCTTATTCTTTGCTTCTTCCTGATGTTGCGGGTCAAACAGAGAAGAGCATCCTGCCTGTGAGGGAGAGGTCCCAGAGCTGAGAGGCCAAAGGCCTAAGCTCTCCCCTGGCTCAGCCACTAACTTACTGTGTAACCAGAGCTGAGGCTTTTCCTCACCTCCAACCTTGGTCTTCTCACTCATAAATCCAAGAGTATAACACTGTGGCCACATTTCTGGGCACCAGAGAGCACCTTCTTAGGATTGTTCATTTGGCTTTTCCGGAGGTATGGCTCAGGTCCTGCTATTTCCACAACCCACGGACTCGAGGCTCATCTGTGCTCTACCTCCCACTGGAGCACAGCATACATAGGCCTGTTGATGCATCTTGGCCCAAACCACTGAGTGATACTGTGGTGGGGCTGGCAGGAAGTGTGAGTTTCCTGGGCTGCCGTACCAGGACTGGGGGCTTAACGCAACAGACATGTATTCTTTCACACTTTGGAGGTTAGACATCTAAAATCAAGATGCTGGGAAGGCTATGTTCTCTCCAACGGCTCTGGGGAAGTATCCTTCCTTCCTCTTCCTCACTTCTGGTGGTTGCTGGCGATCCTTGGTGTTCCTTGGCTTATAGATGCACCACTTGAATCTCTGCCTCCATTGTCACATGGCTTTGTCCCCGTGTGTCTTCTCTGTGTTCAAGCTTCCTCTCTTAGAGGGACGCCAGTCCTTGGAATAGGGCACATCCAAATCCTGTATGATATCACCTCCTTTTTTACATCTGCAAAGACACTATTTATTTCCAAATAAGGTCACATTCACGAGCACCAGGGGCTAGGACCCGAGTGTGTCTTTTCTGACTGATACAGTTTAACCCACAATAGCTGAGAACCCAGCACTCCTGATCCAATCTTTGTGTCAGGAGGGATGGAAGAGATGATACAGAAACCTAAAACGAAAATGTTAGAAGCTATCTTTGGTTGAAAAGGAATCACAGTTAATAACATAGCTGATACCTGTGTGGCACCCTGATGAGTGTTTATAAGTGTCTTTTTTGTTTTGTTTTGTTTTTCCTTTGCAAAAACAAAATGAGGTCCGTAAAGCAGGTATTATTACATCCATCTTACAGATGAAGAGGATTAAGTGCATGGATTTACTACAGATGTCTTCCAGGCTCATTTCTGTGCGGAGCTGCTATTGGGGAGATCTGGAATGAGAGGAGAAGTCAGAGCTGAGGGAAAAATATAAAATGATATCAGAGAGCATCCCTGCCTGGCTGAATGAACGAAAAGATATGGCAAGACCAGAAAATTCTGATTGCCCCAATTCTCTGCTGTTGAATGCCAACCCCCTCAAAAAACCAAGCAACATTCAGAGACCAGCCCAGCGTGATTTATCTGAACTCACTTAACTAATAAAGAGTAAAACCAGATTTTGGTCTAAAATTCCTTTTTCACCACAATAAATCCTGCAATTCAGATGTGATTCAATGACAAAAACCAGACTGGACTTGCAAATATTTCTTTTATGAGATGCAATTTTTAGGTAATTGGATTGTGTTTTGTTAGAGCACTCACCACTTTATAGCCACCCCCATATGCAACCACGTGTTTTTGCAATGCAGCTGGACTCTTCTTAATCAGTAGAAGCAGCTCCCTAGGGCTATGTAATTATCCAGCAACCCAATGAGGTCAAGGACAGTGCTACTGCAACTGCACTTTTGCTTACAAAGAGCTTGTGAGGGTGTTGAGACCAGTCTTCTGTGTCTAGGGGATGCTGGTTCTCAGCCATTGCACCAGCATCTCTCTTGTATAGACTTCAGTGCCTTAAAGATGAGGTGTTATCTGTAGAGATACCGGCTTGCAAAGCTGACCCTCAGCTGGTGTCTTGGAATGTGGCTGGTAAACAGTTTCCTACACTGATATAAAGCTTTCCATACATGGGGAGAATGGTTTGTACAACAAACCATTCAGTTTATGCTGAACACCTGCTTTCTTTCTGGGAGTCTGGAATTTTTTTTTAAAGATTTATTTATTTATTTGAGAGAGAGAATGAGCGAGTTGGGGGAGGGGCAGATCTCAAGCAGACTCACCCCTGAGGACGGAGCCTGACATGGGGCTTGATCGCACGGCCCAGGGATCATGACCTGAGCCGAAACCTAGAGTCGGAAGCTTCACTAACTGAGCCACCCCTGTGCCCCTGGGAATCTGGAATGTTTGGTCTGTGCTAGGCAGAGGATGCCTGTATGACCGTCTCCCTGTGAAAGCTTTGGTGACTGAATTTCTGATGAGCGTCCCTGGAAGATGACACTTCACAGATGTTGTCACATGCCTCCTACTTGTCTTTGGAGAAATTGAGCATGTTTTGTGTGACCCCACTGGGAAAGGACTCTTGGAAGCTTGCATCTGATTTCCTCTAGACTTTGCACTTTTCTTTGTTGCCAGTTTTGCTGTGTATCTTTTCACTGTAATAAATCTTAGTCAGGGGTACAGTTATTTGCTGAGTCTGTGAGTCCTTTCAGCCAATCACTGAACCGAGGGGCGGTCTTGGGATCTTCAACACGAGGTCCCTCCATCTTCATGCCCTCTCATCCCTTGGGGAGTTTCTTTTCCCTTCCTACTGCTCTATTTTTCTGGGAGATCTTTGAGGAGAAGATGGCTCAGGCTGGAATTCCATCGCCACAGATGGTACCTGACAACCACTAGCTTGTTAGCTCTTCTAGTTAACGATGCATTGAGGGTTTGGCTGCTTCGTCCAGTGTGTGTGTTTGTTTGTTTATGATTTAATGCAGGGAAATGTCTTTCTGAGGAAAGAGAACCTACTCTTTGCCTTTGGTTTTAGTTTGGCTGAGAAGACAAATCTTAGAACAGTTTGGTGAACAAAATTATTTAAGAACAAAACATAACTTTTTAAACTTTTTTTTTAATTTTTAATTTAGAGCTACCCTATGACCCAGCAATTGCACTCCTGGGTATTTACCCCAAAGATACAAATGTTGTGATCCGAAGGGGCACCTGAACCTCAATGTTTATAGCAGCAAAGTCCACAATAGCCAAACTATGGAAAAAGCCCAGATGTTCACTGACAGACGAATGGATAAAGATGTGGTATATATATATAGTGGAATATTACTCAGCCATCAAAAAAAATGAAATCTTGCCATTCGCAAGGACATGGATGGAACTAGAGGGTGTTATGACGAGCAAAATAAGTCAATCAGAGAAAGACAATTATAATATGATCTCACTCATATGTGGAATTTAAGAAACAAAACAGAGGAACATAGGGGAAGGGAAGGAAAAATAAAATAAGACAAAATCACAGAGGGAGACAAACATAAGAAACTCTTTTTTTTTTTTAAAGATTTTTTTATTTATTTGACAGAGAGAGACACAGTGAGAGAGGGAACACAAGCAAGGGGGAGGGGGAGAGGGAGAAGCAGGCTTCCCGCAGAGGAGAGAGCCCGATATGGGACTCGATCCCAGGACCCTGGGACCATGACTTGAGCTGAAGGTAGTTGCTTAACAACTGAGCCACCCAGGCGCCCCATAAGAAACTCTTAATCATAGGAAACAAACTGGGGAGGAGGGGAGGCGGGGGGGATGGGGCAACTGGGCGATGGGCATTAAGGAGGGCATGTGATGGAATGAGCCCTGGGTGTTCTATGCAACTGATGAATCCCCGAAGTCTACCCCTGAAACTAATAATACACTATATGTTACTGAATTGTCTTTAAATTAAAAAAAAAATTATATGTGTGTGTATGTATATGTGTATAGGGTTTTTTTGTATATATATGTATGCATGTTACACATATTTATCTATATATCTATGCCTATGTATCTTCCCTCTGCTATGCGCACCACAGTCTCCACATTCATGACCATCATCTGTACCAACAAACTATCTCCATCATCAGCATCTGACACTCACAGTCACTGTGACACACCTCTCCTTAGAGGCAATTTCCGCACAGCTGCCAGCCCTCTATCAGCACAGCTGATACCGTTCCCATTGCCATGGTCACTGCAAGGCCATCTCTTCCACAAGCCCCCAGTGTCACCGCCCGAGCCAACACCTCTATTCGGTCTCACCTCTTCCTCTGCCAGCTTGTTGTCACTGTGACCTCCCTGCCGTGCCACCAGGGAGCACAGTTCCCGTCACCTTGCTCCCGCTCACTCAATCACTATTTAACAATCGAATTGCTGCCACCACCTTTGCTAACAAAGTCACCACCATGACAACTGTCAAAAACGATCAGATAAATAATAACAGGGTTTCATTCTCAGAAAAACTGTGAACGCTTTACAGTGATCAGACCTGGGCAAGTTCTTCTGTGTCATAGTCATGGCAGCCTGGCCTCCTGTAATGGGGGCAGGAACGGAAAAGTACTGGAGGAAAAAGAAGAAATTAACAGCTTCTTGCAGACTAGAAATCTGGCCCCGTAATCAGCGCAGTGATCCTGTGCTTGGACATCAAGGGCACTGGCCGGGAGTGTGTAGAACATCTCACAGCAGGCAGCAGAGAATTTAACTCAAACCTTTTTTTATTCCCCAGACCTTATTTGGTTTTCATGAAAACCTATACACGTGAAGGCATCTTCAGCACCATCGCCATTAAAAGGTGGCTTAGCCAGCGGACTGGGAAGTAGATAGGAGTCCTGGCGGGATGCGCAGCTGCAAGGCAGCATCTGGCTGACACACATTTGTCAGGCAAAGAATGTGTCCTGGCTCTAGCTTTCTCCCTAACTGCACTTGGCCCCCTTAGGAAAGGGTGGCCCTCTGTTTTCCCAAGACAGAGCAGAGCAGATCTGCCTTACAGATCGGGGAGATTTTAATGATCTCCATATCCACTAAGCCTTGCTTAGGTCAAAGAAGGGTTTGCAAGGGCCTCGTGCAAGCCAAGCCCTTCTCCTCCACAAAACTCCCACTCAGTTCCATTTCCCCCATTCTTCTGCAGCTCTCGAAGAAGCAGCTGGATGCTCTTGAGGGACAGGAGATGAGAGGAGACAGCTGTAGGGGTGGCCAATGCTCCAAATCCAGACATGTTTCTTCCAGGGCTCTTGTCTGGATTTTTACCTGCTTCTTCAGACTATGGGAATATCAGCCCTAGGGCTACTGGAGTCTTGTTCCAAAGACATCGATCAAAAGGATCCATCCTGCATGCTTATCCTTCCCTACCTTCCCTTCCCCTCTTCACCAGGCTGCACTCTCTTGGGTGTTGGCTTATTAATAGGAGAGGTTTTAGGAGAAACTCTTTGGCTTCCAGATCCCTAAGGGATTGAGCTTAAGTTCCCAGGTTCGACAGACAGTTGTCCTGAATGCTAAGGCCCAGTCTACCTCTTGTGCATCATTTCACACCCTGCTGGGGATCTGTCCTTTTGAGTCCCAACGTGGTTACCAAACTAAATTTCCAATCATTCTCAAACCAGTGATGGCTCGTCTGTTTATGATTTCAGGTCTTTCCACATGCTGTGCGCTCTACTAGGATGCATTAGTTGGGTAACAGGGTAAGCCACTTAAAAAAAAAAAAAAGACTAAAAATCAAAGGATTTTAAACAAGACAGACATTTATTTTTCTTCTTATGAAACAGAGAGAGGCTCGTGGTCCTGAGCTGGGGGACAGCTTGGCTTCACAGGAACATCAGCTCTCAGGGCTCTTCCATCCTACTGCCCTGCCATTTTCCAGCTGCTGTCCAATGTACAGCTCTAGAAGGTAACGGTTAGAAAGTCTGATGTCACTACCAACCACACATCCAGAAAGTGGTGGGCCTAGGCTAGGAGCCAGATTTTCTTATCCTAAATCTAGTGTCTTTTATCACTGGGGATCATTTTCTCATCAGATGCCTGGGACCCCAAGGCTCAGAGAGTTTCAGTCCCCTAGGAAAGGCCCAAAGGCTCCCAGAGCAATGCTTTCCATTCCTCTGAGGCAGAATTGATAGATGTGAACTTTCTAATGGAAGAACTCTGGATTCAAGATCATTAGCTTTGTGTTCTCAAGTAGGTTATGTCATCTGATCCTGAATTCACTTTTCTATAAAGTAACGATGGGATTCTCAATTATTGTGAGGATTAAATGAGATTGAATGAAGTGCCATGGCATACAGAGTGTATTCAATTAAGGGCTGGCTATCCATCACATAATTATTGTTTTCTGAGAGCTGGAATCCAATTTTGAGTTTCTTCAAAATAGTAATAATCATTTTTATAAACTATTTATTATAAGCCAGGCATTTTACATGCCCCTTTAAAACAGCCTTTCCAGTGGTGTCCTGGGAAGAGGGTTTGTGATTCCTGCCACACCCACATTTCCTGAGAAAGGAATTGATTCTTCATTGTTCTTTGAGAAAGAGAGACTGAATTCTGAATCGTGTTACCCTTTTCCTGACTACAGTGGAGAGGATAGGAGCTGGGCATGCTAATCAGATTCTCTTTCTCAGGAGGGTACCTTGGAAAGTTCAGAGAGAACCAGCAGTTGTTCATGGAGGAAAGGGCAGATTTGATGCAGGGGCAAGTAGAGAGCACTGTAGCTGAGCCATGCTACTGTGTCCCTGGAGTGAAGAGCCACACGTTCTTGCCCTGGGAGGGACCACAGCCACCTAGACCGTGGCAGCTTAGGAGGATGGAGCTTCCCCGGATTCTGAGTGGTCTTTCCATTGTGGTCTTAAAGAGACCCTGGTGTCCTCTGGAGAGCTACCTTCCTCCACCCTATTTTGCCAAGCTTCCCTTTATATGAGGCAAACCGAGGACATCTTAGTTATTTTTAATTAAGAGACAAACACAGGTAGCCATTGTTATTTTGTTAAAGATAAAGGAAAATGAGATCCATAGAGATTGGCATAAAGTGAGCTAGAGGCTGAGTTGGGATTCAATCCAAGGTTCTTCTAGTATCATGATTCTCTTCTAACTGCACTATAAAACCAACACTTGCTAGGTATCTCTGGATTACACATAGGCTATATTTTCCTTTTTTCGTGAATTTTTATTATTTTTTATTTATTTTATTTTATTTTTTTAAGATTTATTTATTTATTTATTTATTTGAGAGAGAGAATGAGAGAGAGAGCATGAGAGGGGGGAGGGTCAGAGGGAGAAGCAGACTCCCTGCTAAGCAGGGAGCCCGATGCGAGACTCGATCCCGGGACTCCAGGATCATGACCTGAGCTGAAGGCAGTCACTTAACCAACTGAGCCACCCAGGTGCCCTTTTCGTGAATTTTTAAAATGATATCAGTCATTTTTCCACTAACCAGAAGGGATATGAAATCAGATATGTGTGGGATAAGCTTTTATCTAAGAAAAGTGCAGGAATGTGTTCTGTGTTTTGAAGGTGGACTTGCCCTTCCCAGTAGAGGAGCTGAGAAAGCATTATCAACTTTAGAACACTTTTTTTGAAGAAACTTCCAGGACTCATGTAGCATAAAGGCGCTTTGACAGGGGTGTTGGGAACTGACTCTGCAGAAGTGGTTGATAAGTAAATGGTTGCACATAAAATCCCTTTGGTCAGGACAGCCATTTTTAGAAATTTCATTTCTTAAAAATATTGCTTAAATATATGTTAAGAAAAAAAAAGAAGAAGAAGAAGGTAGCGGGAGGGGAAGAATGAAGCAGGGGAAATCGGAGGGGTAGACGAACCATGAGAGACAATGGACTCTGAAAAACAAACTGAGGGTTCTAGAGGGGAGCGGGGTGGGAGGATGGGTTAGCCTGGTGGTGGGTATTGAGGAGGGCACGTTCTGCATGGAGCACTGGGTGTTATGCACAAACAATGAATCATGGAACACTTCATCTAAAACTAATGATGTAATGTATGGGGATTAACATAAGAATAAAAAAAAATTAAAAAATAAAAAAAAATAAAAATAAAAAAATAAAACTAATGATGTAATGTATGGGGATTCACATAAGAATAAAAAAACAAACAAACAAAACAAACAAACAAACAAAACAAAACAAAATATTGCTTAATAATTTGCAGGGGGGGAATTTTCATGTAACAAAGATAACAATGACAGAAAATCAGAGTTTATTCAGAAAGTAATGTTATTGGTAAAAGCATAGCGTCGTTGTGGGCAAATAGACGTGTCTTCTTACATTGGCTGGGAATGATGGGGGTGGGTGGGCCATTCTCACCGTGGTGAAGAGAGAGGGTTAATATCAGGGAAATTCAAATCAAAACCACACTGAGGACCACCTTACACCAGTTAGAATGACAAAAATCGACAAGGCAAGAAACAACAAATGTTGGAGAGGTTGTGGAGAAAGGGGAACCCTCTTACACTGTTGGTGGGAATGCAAGTTGGTACAGCCACTTTGGAAAACAGCATGGAGGTGCCTCAAAAAATTAAAAACAGAGCTATCCTATGACCCAGCAATTGCACTTCTGGGTATTTACCACCAAAGACACAGATGTAGTGAAAAGAAGGGCCATATGCACCCCAATGTTCATAGCAGCAATGTCCACAATAGCCAAACTGTGGAAAGAGCCAAGATGCCCTTCAACAGATGAATGGATAAAGAAGCTGTGGTTCATATATACAATGGAATATTACTCAGCCATCAGAAAATATGAATACCCAACTTTTACATCAACATGGATGGGACTGGAGGAGATTATGCTAAGTGAAATAAGTCAAGCAGAGAAAATCAATTATCATATGGCTTCACTTATTTGTGGAACATAAGGAATAGCATGGAGGACATTAGGAGAAGGAAGGGAAAAATGAAGAGGGGGAGACGAACCATGAGAGAGTATGGACCCTGAGAAACAAACTGAGGGTTTTAGAGGGGAGGTGGGGGGGGGATGGTTTAACCCGGTGATGGGTATTAAGGAGGGCACATACTGCATGGAGCACTGGGTGTTATACGAAAACAATGAATTGTGGCTCACTACATCAAAAACTAATGATGTATTGTATGGTGACTAACATAACATAATAAAATTTTAAAAAAGAGAGGGAGGGTTAAGTCTGAGTCTCAGCTTTGCCTCTTAATTGTCTGACCAATGGAAAATTATTTAACTTCTCTAAGCCTTAGTTTTCTTATAAAGTGGGGGTAATAATAGTAAGTACCATATAGGTGATGAAAATAAAGTGCTTAGCTCAGTGTCTCACACAAATATAGATCATTACTGAAGTTGCTTTATCTTTGGTATTTATTTATTGTTGAGAGAGAGAGTGAGAGAGGGCACAGGTGTGCATGAGTGGGGAGGAACAGAGGAAGAGGGAGAGAATCTCAGGCAGATTTCATGCTGAGTGCAGAGGCTGATGTGGCCTTGATCTCATGACACTGAGATCATGACCTGAGCCGAAACCAAGAATCAGTTGCTTAACCCACTGAGCCACCCAGGTGCCCCTCTTTGGTACTTTAATTATTTCTTCATGAATGCAAATTTCTGCAAATTATACCAAAATGAGCCTTCTTGGAAATCGCAGTGGTTGTGACTCTTTTATGTTTCTTTCCCATTTCTCTCTTTCTCAATTTCTTAATCTCTTGATCTCTCTCTCTCTCTCCATTCTCTTCAATCTTTTTCTTCCCCTTGCTTCCATAGTCTATTCAACTGGTTCAAATTTCCTGGGAGTCATTCATGTCTTAGTGTGAAAAATGGTCCTTGGCCAGCAATGCTCTCCTCTGTCCTCTCATTCCAGTCTTTCATTCTACTGCCAATTCCTAAAGTAGCTTAAGGCTTCCATGACCTGGAAATAGGAATTAAAGATTGCCTCCAAGAGTTAAACTGGGAAATCAATATGTAATTAAAGAGAAAATACATGCAAAGCCATTTTACAGAGACAGACTATCAGGCCAAAAAATCTTGACTCAAACCTAATTGCGAACAAGAATGTAACATCAGAGACAGTATTTTGTGTAACTGAAATTGTGTACCTTTTAGCCATCACCTCCTCATTCCGCCTCCCCCAGCCCCCAGCAACCACCCTTCTGCTTGGTTTCTATGAGTCTGATTATTAAAAAAAGTGAGAGAGGGCAACAATATGTCTCAGAAACATACTTGTTCAGCTACTCAAGGCAAAGAAATGGAAGAATTAAGGAAGAAGCTGCAGGTATTGCCCATCTAAACCTTGATCAGAGGAGATGGAGGCTTGGTCTTAGAATTCTTTCTGCTTATTAGGGATATAAAGGTATCCTTATTGCCAAGAGGCATGCATGGGGGTCTTATGTAATGTCATTAACCATTCAATCATATTAAAAATTCCTTGATATGATTCTTTGTTCCTCAGGCAATATTATTTGACTTTGCATGTGGCTTGTTTATAGAAAGAAAATGCCACACCTCCTAAGTATGTGTAATTTCCATAGCAGGTAAGTGAACTCATGAGTGTACTGACTTTAGAGTTTGAGGAGAGTGGGAGCACACATTCTCCATTGCGACGGATAGTGGGAGGGGCCATGTTCTTCCAGCACTTGGTTCAGGGGCTTGCGTGTCCCAGCTGTAGGAGACCCAGAATTACGTGGTAGCCAATGGTTCAATGCATATACCATATTCAGAGAACAGTATTTAACCCACACATGGTGCTGTTCCTCAGATGGGGCCTCAGTTAAGCAATATATGTATATATATATATTCTCAGAGGCCAGACAAATAAATTAGATAGGATATAATAGTCACCACCTTTTCTGGATCTTCAAGTCTTTGGAGGGTGGTACGATTTGCTGCAATTTCCTAGGAATGTAGTATTGCTTTCAATGCATCATCTTGGCAGGGAAAAGGGACAGTTTCAGGATCTTCCACTTGGATATTTATACCATAATTGGTCGTGGTAGATCAGGGGACCATTATGAGGGTTCTACCAGCTGCTAAGTATATATAACCCAAATACATATTTGGGACTCAGAGAAATAACAACCTGGATCCATTCGGCCAAAATTTCACGAAACAGCTGGCCTTCATAAATCTTTATCTCATGAAGCATGTTGATATTTGGGCCTCGTATCAGTCTAATGGTTATGGATAATGCTTCCTCAGAGCATGGCTAAACTGGAAAAAATGGCCACAGGTTCCCTTTAGGAGAGGGCTGGGGAATATTTACTTAATATATATGTGGTAGAGTTGCAGAATCCTTATTCAAGGAGATTCAGCTTCCTGCTTCTATCAATAGGCTCTGTGCCTGTGAATTAATTTAGATCGAGAAACTGGCTGAGGTGCATAGTTTTTCATATCAGGAGCTGTTGTTAGCCTTTGAGTCTCCGTATCTTGATTTTTCTGCATATATTTATACATACATATATATAAATTGATAACAGCTAGTTAGCACTCCATCTGTCTACCTTGCAGGAACACCACGAGTCTTGTAAATCAAGGCACCCTGAAAACCACTGCAGCCTTGCTACTCATTATGGCCATTCTATCCACTTAGCCTGCAAACATTACGTACTTCCTCTTGGCTTCTTCCTTTCCGCGCTTCTTTCATCCCCACTGATGTTAGGGAGCTCACTTCCATGGCCGCGGCCCTTATGACCTCGGGCATACAGCCACTGCTAACTTTCCCATCAGTGCATTTCTTACCTCCTTAATGGAGGAAATGCACTCTGGCTTCTCCTGGGGAATAGTCAGATGTGAGCTCGCAGGCTTTATATAATAATACCATTCTAGCAATCCTACCTTCCTGAGCTGATTCATCTTGTCTTCAATACTGTGGCAAGGATGTTCTGGTTTCTCCACATCATTTACTAGAGTTTATTGTCAAGTCCAGGCTTTAAGACACTGCCCTGTCAAATTGTTTGGACTCATTTCTAGCATCTTTCTGTAACATTAAAAATTTTGAGAAGTGGGTGAGGACCCCCAAGCCAATAATTTTTCTGTCCTGTCTTTTATTTCTCCCACCAGCTGGGTATAACTGCCATGATATTCATTGTATTCCTCAGGATCTTGTGGATACACCTTAGGGAGTTACTGCAATTCTTTTGGTGCATAGGGAATATATTTCCAGAGTAGGTTTCATGGTTGTTATTGGCTAAAAGGATCTCACCAAGGCTAATGGTACTGTCTGGGACACAGGAGTTTTCCTTGGGGGAAAAAAAGAGATAAGCGAGGGAATCTGAATAGGTACATAAAATTTCTGTCTGATATATTTAACATATCCTATGTTTTTTCCCCCCAATATAAGGCAAAAATCATTTGGTTACCCAAACCAGAGAATATACCTGTAAGTATGACAAAGATAGAAGATAAAAGTTAAACATAACAGAAATTTATCTTTATTGAGATTTCATGCTTTTGCATGGTGAAAGTATAACATCTGTAAGGACTTGAGGCAACTTGATCCAAGCCTCCTTTAAATTGCACACATTGTAGTTGCTCTGGAATATTCTGTCATTGATACAGACTTGTAGGTATCTTCTGAGTTGCCATTTTTCCAAGGAGATCTTTTTTCCATGACCAGAAATGAATCCAGGTTTTGTGGGTGTTGAAACATATGTAATATTAGAGCCACTCTTTGTATTAGCCAGGGTTCTCCAGAGAAACGGAACCAGTAGGAATCCTATTGATTCCTATCGGTACACACACACATACACACACAGTTATTTATTTGTTTTAGGAATTGCTTATGTAATATGAAGACTGTGAAATGCCAAAATCTGCTATCTGCAAGCTAGAAAGCCAGAAAAGCTGGTGGTACAATTCAGTCTGGGTCTGAAAACTCAGGAGTGTCAAAGTCTGTCTAAGGGCAGGAGAAGATGGATGTCCCAGCTCAAGCAAAGAGAGGAAATTCCCCTTCCTCCACATTTTTGTTCTATTCAGGCCCTCAACAGGTTGGGTGATGCCCACTCACATTGGTGAGGGTGGTCTTCTTTACTCAGTCTGCAGATTGAAATGGTAATGTCTTCTGGAAACACTTTCACAGACATACCCAGAAATAATGTTTTACCAGATCCTGGGCATCCCTTAGCCCAGTCAAGTAGACACTTAAATTAACCATCACATTCTTTAAGTAAAAGAAAAGTAAATTACAAATACAGAATTAAGTACAGGGCCCTGGAATGAGCCTTTCAGGTGAAGAGTCCTAAAGCTTTGACATCATCAGCTTCATAGTTATCTACCTCTGTCCACATCATTCTAGAAGAGTGTAGCTGTTGGATTCTTGGGACAGTACCTACACCTACGCATGCTGCGTCTGTGGCTGATAGTATATTAACATTTGGAGGAACTCCATTATCATAGTCTGAGTAAATGTTCTTGTTTAACTGCATAATATTTACTACTGGACTAGAATAATATTACCAGGAAGCTGCTTTTCAGTGAAAGGGATTTGTAACCCATCAGACAAGTGTTTGGAGACAGGTTCCCGGATTCTGACATAATTCAATTCAAAACTCAAGAAGTTGGATTATTGTTCAAATGGAAACTTGTTTATAGATTCATGTCCTAATATTTCCTGACTAATGCAACTCCTGTTTAGAAGGTTGGAATTCTTTATTTTAGATTTAGCCAAGATGGCTCTAAACCTTCTATCACAATTTTCTATAGTTTGGGCAACTAGTGATGGTTTTAAGTACAAAAGCACCCAAGTCTTTGCCTTTATGGAGACTTTGTTTTCTAATAGTGTTATGTAGGACATCACTACCATGACTACTATTCTTGTGTATTCTTCCTGATCAACCTCTGATTGGTAACCAAGTGATCTAACCTGTTTAATGAAAACCTTTATGTACTTGGCATCACTATGGCTAGTGCACTGACCAAGTCCTCCATGACTGTAGCCTCTGGGCTATGAAGAACTTGATGCAGGCCAGGCTCTTAGGCTCCTTGCTCTGCATGTCCACATCACTCACAGTCCTATATCTCTCTGCAGGGGAGAATCAGCTCCTCAGTCCAGGGTTGCTGAGATTGTTGAGCGGCTCTTCCAGACCATGCCCTCTCAAGTGGGAGCTACAGGCACGTCCATAATTCCATTTCCTCCATGGCAGTCCAAAGTGGAGATGGCACCAGGCTCAGGTCCCGATCATCCTCATTGCTCCTCATTGCTCCTTTCATGTCCACCCCTGTTGCTGGGGATGGACACTTCTTTTGTGGGGCTCGCTTCCCAGGTTCTTTCTTGATCTTTCTAGACCCAATGTTACTATTCATTTACCAGGTGGAATCGTAAACAGCTTTCAGACAACAGCCAGGAGTCATGTCTTCAAAATGGTCATCAAAGGATTTGTTGGCTAAAATGGTAGGGCCTGTGGTTCTGTCATTATAACATTCTCAGGCAGTGATGTGTACGTCATGCCTACTGTCTGGATCTCAGAGACGGTAAGATGGCTATATTCCTGTGAGTGGAGGGATGGACCAGGTTTTCTGATTTCAATGCATATTCCCTTTTCATTACTCTGAAACATCTCCTGCTGTTTAAAAAAAAAACGTTGGAAGACATGAGCAGTAGCTGCCATGGATATCTGGAGTAGGGGGAGACTTTTTGTGTGGTGAGATCAGGGAAGATTTTCCTAGTGGGTGGAGTGAGATTATGCTAGCTGGCAGGTCAGAGACTTTTGGCCTTTGGTCATTTGCTAGTTGGGTTAAAGCCTGGGGGTCCCCAACACCCCCGTTATACCCAAATGGTAGGAGCCTCTTTCTCTGAAACCCCCAGCAGCTGACAGTGCTCCCATTTCCGCTCATAATTTCACAAATCCCAGTGTGGCAAAGGCAAATATATTACAGTATTCCTTTTTCTTTCTATTGAAACACGGTTGACACACAATGTTACATTAATTTCAGGTGTATCTATTACAGTGTTCTGATTCTTGTGGAATTAACGTGGGAGGTAGGAAATGTCTTCTTTATTATTTTGATGACAGTCCTGAGGGGGAGCCAGAAAATATATTACTTCATATACTTTGATCTTTGTGCAATTTTAGATGTCTTAATACATCTCTATTTTTTTTTTTTCCAAATGACATTTGTATGGGGAGTCATTTGACTCTGTGTTGAGGGATCGAGGAAGGAGGAGGACAAACTAGTGTTCTGTAAGACATTGCCTTCTGGCAGACTCAGTGGGAAACTGGATCTTGGTGGAGCCCCGTGTCCTCGGATTCATATCCCTTGAACTGCTTGCTAACTGGGACAGACCTCAAGCAAGTACCGTCACCCCGAAACCTTTGGTCTTCTGCACCAGGAATCTGGGTCTTACTGGTTTGCTGTTAGGCTGGTACTCTCTGCTATTTTTAGGTAAAAAAAGAAAAGAAAAGAAAAGAAAGGTAGATTTGTTTGTTCACTCCATTATTTCAGTAAAGAAAACCTGTCATTTGAATTATTTATGTCTTGAGACATACCCAAAGAGCTATATTCAACATTAAAAATCTATGCAAACAAAGGTTTATTTGTTTGGGAGGCATCCGGGACACCTCCCTCCCCACTTTAAGCCCTCTTGAGACAGCTCATTGTTGGAATTCTCATTTCCTGGGTTCCTAGTGATATTGAGACTGTTTTTAGTGCTTTTTAGTCCTTTCTATTTTTCTGGCAGCCAGTTCTGTTCCATCTAGCAGACTTTCCTGATGGGGTTGTTTTAAATGAGAGAAAGGGTGGGGTTCTGTTCAGGAAAACAGGTGGAGGGGGGATGGAGTAGATAGAGGAGGGAAGAGGAGAGGAGAGAGGAGGATCTAGCAGATTTAATTCCCAGGCTTTTCTTTGGATCCTGGCCACCTCCTTCCAGGGCTGGGTTCATGCTGTTGTCCTCACTTGCTTTCCTGCAGGGCTGAGTCTCCATCCTCCCAGGATGATTTACTTGACCAGTACTCATCCCAGCTCATCTTGCCTGCAGATTCTTCTTTTTTTTTTGAGGATGTATTTATTTATTTGAGAGAGAGAGAAAGAAAGAAAGAGACGAGGTAGAGGGAAAGAAGGGGCAGAGAGAGAGGGAGAGAAGCAGGCGCTCCGCTGAGCACAGAGCTCATCGCACGGCTTGAGGCAGGACTCGATCTCACCACCCTGAGATCACATGCTGAGCCCAAATCAAGAGCCGGTCTCTTTATCAACTGAGCCACCCAAGCATCCCCTGCCTGCAGATTCTTAAGCACAAAGTGCAGAGCATCCTCTGCCTAGAGCTCAGCCCCCTCTTGGTCTCTGAAGATAAGATTCAGCAGATGGTGGCAGCTGCATCTCACTTTGCTTGGAATCCTGGGAGATGCCCTAAATGACTACTGAGCCACCGACTCATGATGTCAGGTCTTCTTTATATGACTGCTCTATAAGTCTCCCCTCATCCCCCGTCTTTCACAAATGTGACACCTGACACTCAGAGTAAGCAGTTTACCTGGGGTCCCAAGTGTAAGGACTAGGACTGGAACTCAGCCTGTCTCTTTCTACTATGCCAGGGGGACTAGACTTAACCTCCATCACGTGGCCAAAGAGGAATGGTGGGCAGAACTCTTCTCCTCTCCGATGTCTCCACCTCTATTGAATGAGGTGGAAACTTCTCCCAACACTTCACCTTTTCAGGAAAGTTCTGGCACAAGGCATTTTTCACTCCTCTCAAAACTCCTTATGGAGTACAAGATCTTACAGAGGGTGAAACCTCATGGGGAAGATCAGGCCCATAAAGTATTTGTTTTAGGTGGCAGAGAGTTGAACCAAGGGGAAGACGTCAGTGGATTTCATGGTCAAATTTATACATGAGAGTCTCGGCCAGGTGCCAGTCCATCATGATGTAAACACTCCTGTCCATTTTTCACATGGAAACTGCACCTGGCAAGTTGCTGAGAACCAGAAGCTCCAGAGTAAATAAATTGAGTTTTGTCTTTGGTCAGGAAGGGGACGAACAAGAATGTACAAGTGGGAAAATATTACTTTTGGCAAGTGCCTGTTCTTTCCCAAGTAACTGTACTTCCTCTGTGTCTTAACTCCTGTATCTGCAAAATAGACACGATTATTCTTATCTTTATGAATTGCACCAAGCTTTGGCAAAGATAGATGGGGAATATATACGAGAAAGTCTTATATCCTTAGGAAGGAAGGCAACTTGTACTCTAAGGTATTAATGTTATTAATCTTATTCAAAAATTAAAAATGGATTAAGGAGGCCACAAAGGCATTTTATTGCTCTAAGCTGACAGAAAGTTCCAGCTGAGTGGACTCATCCGAGGTTTTCTTCAAATGAGCAGGATTAAGCTATTATTTTTATTAATCTGGGTGGTTTCTTTGCCCTCTACAATCTTTAAAACCTCACTGTGATTCATTTTGACTCTCAAAACTTAGGCTGAAAATGTTTTAGGAGTGAAGCAGACTAGACTGATATTTTTCTAAAGATTCTATGAGACTGGTTGATAAAGCATGCAGAAAACAGGAGCAGAGGCTGATTTGGTTGGAATTTGATGCTCATGGCAGGAAGGTCAAGGGTTTGCCTCCATTAACAAACAAACTCTTTCTAAAAAATAAGACTATTATAATCTGAGGTCTTGTTTGTTTAAACATATATTAATATAACTTTCTTGTTCCTTTTCTATATAGCTTATGGCAAAGAGCATGGACAGTAAGTCAGTAGCATGTCAGCTTTTTATGGACCAGCTATTTCAGCTTCCATAGATTGCTTTACTCTTCAGGTTCAGGTTCTGCATTTGTGAAATGCAGTTATTAGTACCACCTCTATTAGGTTTTCATGGAGTGCAGCAGAAACTCTTAAGTGCCTTCCTAATATCTATTGTTCCCCTGCACCTCCTTTCTTTCCTGGGTAAGAAACTTGCTTATTTGTAGCAGCAAATGCCCAGCTTGATACTCACACTTTCTCAGTGTCCTCATACTGGAGTTGACAAATGGGACCTAGGTAGAGTTGTACTGCAGGTCTCTGGAGTTGTTTTGGTTTCCTGAAAAAAGGGGGCAGAAAGGACTGGTGCATCCTCCCTACTTCCTTCCATTTTGCATGTAGAAGTGCTGTCTGGAGCTGTGACAGCCATTTTGCAAGAATGAGAACAAAGCTAAAGAAGGCAGAGCAGAAAAATAGCATACTACCAGGCTCCAAATGGCACCAAATAAAAGGTAGAAGCCAAACCAGAAGTTTCCCACCTAGGAAATGGGAGAAAAATAAACCCTATTTGTATAAGCCACTCTTAGTTGGCTTATACATGTACTTGAATGTATTCTTGACTGATGGAGTAAACAACATAACAGTCATAACTTGCATAGCATGAAGTTTGTCATACTTTGGAAATTTATTAAGTGTTACTTCTACCTCCTTGTGTTACTCAGTGAGTGCTTTGAGGAAGGTAGGGTTAGTATTGCTTTTCTTCTTTCTTTCTTTCTTTCTTTCTTTCTTTCTTTCTTTCTTTCTTTC
>NW_023270415.1:72584650-72631795 GCF_011800145.1 Mirounga leonina | reverse complement strand
CTTTCTTTCTTTCTTTCTTTCTTTCTTTCTTTCTTTCTTTCTTTCTTCCTTCCTTCCTTCCTTCCTTCCTTCCTTAGAGGCAGGAAAGGGGCAGAGGGAGAGAGAAAATCTTAAACAAGCTCCATGCCCAGTGTAGAGTGGGGCTCTGTCTCATCACCCTGAGATCATAACCTGAGTGGAAATCAAGAGTCAGACGCTTAACCGACTGTGCCACCCAGGTGCCCCCTCCTTCTTTTTAATTAGCTTAACAAATATTAAACATCAGTGATGTGCTGGATACTTTGTGAAACACTCCAGAATTTCTCATACAAAGATGAATGCGACTAAGCCTTTGCCCTTGAGGTAGTCAGAACCTCAACAGGAAGACAACTAACTATAATTCAGGACAGGGGGCACCTGGTGGCTCAGTTGGTTAAGTGTCCGACTCTTGATCTGGCTCAGGTCATGATCTCAGGGTCATGAGATCAAGCCCAACGTCGGGCTCCCTGCTCTGTGGGGTGTCTGCTTCTATGCTCTATGTCTGCCCTTCTACCCCCTCAACCCCCCCCCAAAAAAAACCCAAGAAACTATAATTCAGGGCGATGAGTACTATTGTGGAAAAATGTATATCATGCTTTAGGATATGGGGTAGAAACACTGAGTGTAAAAAAATGCAAGACAAACACAAAGGGAAAGAGATGTCTTCCATCTAAGGAGCATGTGGTCACTGGAAACGCTGCCCAGAGAGGTGACTGGAGTTGCCTGCTTCATGGTGTTGAGCAGCACAAGAATTTGAACCTAAGTCTCTGAAATACTCAGTAACAATAATAATGGCTAGCAGTTAAGGTTCATGTCCTTGGCGTCTGGCACTCAGCAAGTATTATCTCATATAATGCCCACAACAACTCTCTGAGCCAAGAATTATTATTGTCTCCCATTTTATAGATGAAGAAACTAAGGCTCAGTGAGGTTAACTGACTTGCCCCAAACCACATAAGTGATATGAAGATGGAGCTAGGATTAGAACCATGTAGCTCTGACTTTATGCTCTGCATGTGGCACCATGGAGAAACCTGTCCCACTATGCACCCCGGCAGGGTCTATGCTACTGAGTCATATGGTCCCAGGATATACTATGATCTCATCTTTGATATTACGACTCTTTTTTTTTTTTAAAGATTTTATTTATTTATTTGTGTGAGAGAGAATGAGAGAGAGCACATGAGAGGGGGGAGGGTCAGAGGGAGAAGCAGGCTCCCCGCCGAGCAGGGAGCCCGATGTGGGACTCGATCCCGGGACTCCAGGATCATGACCTGAGCCGAAGGCAGTCGCTTAACCAACTGAGCCACCCAGGTGCCCGATATTACGACTCTTTTTGTAAGGGGCCACTTTCTGATCTGGTGTCTGCAACCCCTACCTACACAAGATACATTAAGTGGAGGCTAATAACATATTTTTACTTCAACTTGTTTTGTTCTGACATGTTTGTTTTTGTCTCCAAGATACTGGTCACCTCATGGACATCTGGACTCCCAGGCATGCTAGGGTTGGGGGCAAGTTTGGGGTAGGATAAGAAGGCTTCCAGAGTTCTGTTGTTGGGGTGGTTTTGGGGGCAGTGTGAATCAGAGGAGACTTCAGGAAAGAGATGGCATGTGAGCTTCATTTAATTGGATTGGTTCATGTTAGTATTTCCTCAGGCTAGGCACCCAATCTAGCATGGTGACTTAAGGTCTGGCTTTGCAAAGCCATTTCAAGTATCGTGAATTCATGTGGGTTAAGCTAGTTGAATCTGAAGAATGAATCATGCCAGAAATCCTTTGTAGAACTGGGGAATTGTAAAGGGGAACTGAGAATACAGTGCTCTTGGACCTCCATCAAGTGTGCAGAGTCCTCATCCACAGTGCCGTTTGTACAATGAGTTTCGACTCCGTGGGCATACACAGCACTGCTCGTAAGACACTCCAGATGCCGTATTCACTGATGCTCATCAAGAAGCACATGAATTAGATAGGGATGGCCATGTGTATTGTGTTGTTGAGGAAATAGAAGCTCAGAGAAGTAAAACGACTTGCCCATGGTCTCCCAGCATAATGGCCTGAGATGGAGTGTGTGAACTTCAAGTTCAGTGTCCAGTCCAGGATGCCATGATGCTTTCCTGTCCAGAGCACAGGAACCAGGACCCAATCATGTGTCTTGAGGCAGAGGTACATGGATTCCCTTCACCCCTTTACCCTTGTTAAACTAGCATCTGTGAGAAAGCCAAAGAGAAGAGGATGGCAAGCCAGGTTTAATCATTCACAAGGCTCAAGGAAGCCTGGGAGGGGGAGAAGAGAATAGGGTCTGAGAAATGAGGGAGCTTGCAAGGAGAGCCAGAAGGCCCCAGCAGCCCTGGTGTGAACTCTGTCCTCGGGCAGCAGCATCTTCTCTGGTGTGCGGGCCTTGGCGGCAGAGATTTCTGGTCTCAAGTTCGTTCTGTATCTACTGGTGGAATGCCAGGCATGCTGTATGCACTAGAGGTAACATGGTGAGCAAGATAAGTTGCCTGCTCGGGGGGAACTTGCAGTCTAGTGGGAGAGACAGACAAATAAACAGGTACCCACGGTCCAATGGGAGTGAGAGGCATGTAGGATGCTAAAGTTGCTTGTGGAGGGGAATTCACACGTGGTCATAAAGTTATATGAGATGTCTTGATGGCTTAGTCAAGCTACCCTTCAGCACCCTCTCAGTCTGAAGAGCTCTGAGTTTCTGGGGATGAGGTGGCAACTTTGCATGGAGCTGAGTACCCTCCTGGTTGAAGGGGCACTCAGGCTCTCTGAAGTCTTTCTTTTTGATAGTCAGCCAGCAGATCTTATTTGATGGCTAGAGATAATCTCCACTGAGTCCTGCCTAGGAGGAAATCACCAAGGAGAAAGGGAAAGGAAGTTGGTAGAGTGACCTGGGCATAACACTGAGTCCTATAATGATTGTCTCATGGGGGACAGCTGGTTCTGGCAAAATGTATGGCTGGGGTCAGATGTCAGTGGTGTGCTGGTCAGTGTGGAATGACTGACTCTTGTCAAAAGGTATGCATATATCAGTGTTCTGAAGTTTATGATAATTTACCTTGACATAAAAGATGCATAGCACACATTTTACAAATAATGATAAAATAGACAATACTCTTTATCATAAATTCTATATAGCCAGTTGACTCTCAGAGAGTACTTTGGGTTGATTTGGGCCAGGCTCTTGAATATGTGATTTATGAGTGAGTGTAGTTTTCCACATGAATATGCACATGTATTTTCATTTATGTTAATGAGTAAGATGAAAGAAGAATAACTAAACCTACGATAAGAGTGTTTCTTCACTGATGATAGTTTTTGAATCCTGGAAAAATATTTCTTTTATTTATTTATTTATTTATTTATTTATTTATTTATTTATTTATTTATTTATTTATTAGAATGATGACAGACATGACACACATTTAAATTTTAAGCTTACATAGTATTTTCTTCATTACCTTCTTAAGTCTAGACAATCAACAAAACAATGACTTAAGCCCTGATTAATAGGACCACCGATTTCTGTGGTGTAAATACTCCCACGGTCGCTGATTCAGGCTACCAGTGGGAGGTCCCTGAATTCAGGGGTCGAAAGAGATGTCCAGCATACAGCGTTTCCATTCTACAGATGCAGTAGGCACAAATAACTTTAAAAGATGTATAGACAATAGTAAAACAATAGTAAAACAGAATAAAATGATTGGAAAGTGATGCATGTTGAATGTTAATCACCTTTGACTTAGTATAATTGATCGAATTACATGGTATCTCATTTAATGTTTAATAATGTCTGTGCTTAGCAATAAGCTTGAAAATTCCTGACAATCCACCCATCAGTTCTCCCAAGTTGATGTAGCTGTCTGTAGCACATCCCTGCCGGAAGCCCCTCCTGGTCAGATTGCCCTGGCCCAGTCACTATGATTTTTAATCACAGGCAAGTAGGACAAAAACAGAACAAGGGGCTACAACCTTCAGAGCCTGTGTGAGTGTTTGGTAGGGTGAACTATCTGTCCCAGTCTGCACAAAAAGTACTATATCCTGAGAATTGCCTCAGTCCAGTGCAGACCATCCCACCCATCACCCTTTGTGTGGTATACATCTTTTATGTGCTTGGTGAAAACCCCTAGGCTGAGGATGCAGTCATACAAACACCAGTGTTTAAAGGCAAGGAGGCTAGGCCTGAGGGACAACCATAGCTAAGCGTTGCCAGGTGGTGGGCACAACACCTCTGCTCTCAGTACACACCCTCTGAGAGGGCAACACCCACAAGTCATGTCCTTCCCCTCCAGGGAAGAGGATAGCTTCTGACTTGAAAATCATTTGTCCACAGCAAGGCCAGTTGCAGCAACAGAAGCAAAGGCAACAGAAATTTGGAAGTAGACCAGTTCCTACATAAGGAACAAGACTTGAGATTCCTGAACACTTCAGGGGACAGGAGGTGCCTTCATTTCCTTGCGTTGCCATGACAAATCAAGTGCGTAAACAATAGCAGTGTGTTGTCTCACAATCCTGGAGACCAGAAGTCCCAAATCAAGGTGCCAGCAGGGCTGCTTCCTGCTGGGGACTGGGTGGGGGTGATCTGTTCCAGGCCCATCTCTCAGCTTCTGGCAGCTCTTTGGCTTGTGGCAACAAGACTCTGATCTTCACATGCCATATTGTCAGCACGTGTCTGTCCCCAAAGCTCCTCTTAGTCCTACTGGATTAGGGCCCACCCTGATGACCTCATTGTACTTAATGACCTCTGTAAAACCCTATCTCCAAAGAGGGTCACATTTGGAGATCCCGGGGGTTATAATTTCAACATAAGGATTTTTAGGGTTCACAATTCAATCAACAACAGGAGATGATCCCAACGAACATAATGGCATTTCCACTCATTTGGTCATGAGGGCCCTAATCCAGTAGGACTAAGAGGAGCTTTGAAGATTCTAGAGGAGATTTTGAAGATTCTAGTTGAGATGTAATTTCTGCTTTGAAGATTCTAAGAGGAGAATTTGAAGCTTCTAGTTGAGATGTAATTTCTGCAAGGAGCCTCCCCTAACTCCCTCCATTCCCAACACAAGTTTGAACCTCCTCCAGGAAGCAGGGCCCCATGCTTCCTGCACTGTCATTGGTCATATTGTACTAGCATTTTTTTTAAGATTATTTATTTATTTATTTATTTGAGAGAGAGAGAATGAGAGAGAGCACATGAGAAGGGGGAGGGTCAGAGGGAGAAGCAGACTCCCTGCTGAGCAGGGAGCCTGATGTGGGACTCGATCCCGGGACTCCAGGATCATGACCTGAGCCGAAGGCAGTCGCTTAACCAACTGAGCCACCCAGGTGGCCTGTACTAGCATCTCTTGACACATCTGTACTGGTTGTCAGATGGTAAGTTCTATGTGGGCAGGAAGTCTCTCTATTTACCATCCTAAACACAGTGCTTAGAACAGAGTAGTTCTCAATAAATATGTGTCGAACACGTGAAATAATTTTTTAATCTTTGTAACAGACCCCGGTGATGCCTGTCCCTTATTCCTTCCACGCTTACCAGTTTCATCTGTCAGCTCTTGTTGTTTCTTGCCTGGGGACTCTTTCTGGTCACCTGAGCAGGGCAGGCTGGAGATGCCAAGGCACAGCATCCTCTGGGTGTCCCAATGGCTGATGGGACTAAGTGGGTGGTCTAAGTCTGAGACATGAGTATGTTTTATGGCAAGGTGACCCAGGGGGCTTCAGTTTCAGTTGCCTACAATGACAATTCATTGGACAATGCACCTTTGACTTGCTTCCTTCTCATCTTTGTATCTGCTATTTCCCTCCCCTGGGTGCAATACCTGTGAAGTGCTCAAAAGATGTATCAATATATTCCACAAAGTCCTCAAGAGAGGAGCCTCAAGGGTTATCCCAGGAGGACTGGGGGCAATTCTCCTCCCTGGTTTCCCCCCTATTCAACACAAGCAGGTGCATGTGTCTCTGATGTAAAACTGAGTATTGGGTTTCTGTATGGAATTTAATTGACAAAATATTCCACTACGCAGAAATTTGAACACACCTCCATTTTTGAAGAGAAGCTGAGGCTCTAAGAAGAGGAAAGGATTTTTTTCCAGTGCTACTCAGCTTTTTAATGGCAGGGCCAGGAATAGAATTCAGCTGCTACTGGAAACTCCTTCAGGGCAAGAGAGGTCTTATTATGCATGAGTAGTGTGCATCTGCTGTTTTTGTCCACTAAAGTAAGTCCCCTTTCCACTGGAAAAGCACCTTGGCTTTCCTGAGGGAAGCTACCCTTTTTTTACAGAATTACAGGTGAATTCTGCCATCTGATCTCATCTCCAGCTACTGAGTGGGGTGCTAGCATGAGCAGTAAGGGTGTCTCATCACCCTTGCACGAGTGTTCAAAGTGAAGTCATGACCCAAGTCAGTTCAGTTAGAGCTAATCTTGAATCCCTTATGGGAGTCACACTCTACATGAACTATAAGTATGAAGGCTTAGAGTCATTGGGAACTCCAAAAGAAAATCTTCCAGAAAATAGAACCCAAGCAGAGGAAGGTGGAGCAGAGAAATGTTGCAAGTGAGGCAGTTTGGTGACATTGCTTTGGCCCCTGGATCCAGCCATGCCTGAAAACATTACAACTCTTCAGTTTTGTTACATGAACCAAAAAAATGTATTTGGTTCCCTTAATCTGAGTGTGTATCTCTTCGTTTTGACCCCAGGAGACCTAATTAATACATTACGCCTCTGCCCATTTGTGAGAACTCTTGAGGATTTTGCTGAGCTCAGAGTTCTTGGAAACTCAGCATTCAGTAATGCATTGTACATCAGTGTACCTCCAGAGCCAAGTCCATGGCCTATCAATCTGTAGGCCTTAATTAAGTATTTGGTGTTTGAATGCCCGAATGTCTTCTTTTTGTTAAATTCAAGTGCACTTTGCTTTTTCATGTTTAGTGAGCAATCTAGTTTCTGAATCTAATCAATCTATTTTTCTCTTTTGCCTAGGACCTTAGGATGGCATTTAAATTTTTTTCAAAGGCCTCTGGGGCTGCCCAACCTGGTTGTGGGTCAAACATGACCAGTACCTTGGTCACGGGTCACACACAGAATGGAGATCCTTCTGATCTACAGTGAATTCATCAGTTAAGAGTGCATCCAGTTTGATTCTACCTGAAGTTTTCTTTCACTTCCCCAGAAACCTTCTGGAGCGGACAGGGACTATTTTTGGCTCAGACCCATTTTGTCAAGCTCATTGCCATCTCCAGTTCACAGGCTGGCACATGTGGGGGGTGGGGGCTATTGAAGCTTCATGCCCAGTGGGTTGTTTGTGCTTGACATTCATGAGGGCTTCCTGGCTGACTCACTCCCTAGTTGAGCCCCCATGTGTTGGGCTGGGGCGGGGAGGCTCAACAGTCTGTTCTTATGCCCTAATCAAAGAGTAGCATCCCCAGATCTTGTAGTCAGCCATGCAGCCTGGACTGGGAAGCAATTGTGGGTTGCTAAATTTAGCTACAACCACTTCAGGAAATGAGATGCTGGGAGATTTTGAGAATGGAAATTGGGGATATACTTCGTTTATCTCTCTTCTTCTGATGTTTGAACAGACTGAGTTAAATCCTGGTTGAACTATTCCTTATTAGCTGTGTGATCTTGGGAGAGTGACTTTACTACTCTGAGCCCAACCCCCCTACCCTTTCCCATCAAATGGTAGTAATAGAATCCAACGAGTAAGGTTGCATTAAGGATAAGGATTAGAAGTAATTAACCTGTTTAAAGGGCCTGATAGAGTGCCCTGCATCTTGCTGATAACCATGTCATTCTAGCTTCCCATTAAAATTTCTGTACCCAGCATGGGGGTCTACCACCTATTAGGAGCTCATTAAGTGCCAGAGGAATAAATAAATAAATAAAAGAAGGAAAGAAAGGAAGAAGGTATGTTGACATCACAACCCTTGTTTTTTTTTTTTTTTTCCCCTGCCCTCCTTTGACCCTTCAGATGGGTAGATGATCCATATAAATGCAGATGGAAGGCATGGGACAATCCATCTGAAAGGCCTGTGAACTTTACCATATTGTTGCTTAATTTTCTCTGTATTTATATTATGTCTCCTTGAAGGGGTATAAACTCCTTCACAGCAAAGAACACAGCCCAGGTCTTAAATTCTGTTCCTTGTGGGGCTCAGTTTCCCTCTCTAGAAAAACAGGGTTGATGTTTCCTGAAGTCCCTTTGAACTACGGTATTTTCTGATTCCACAATGTCATTTATTCTGGCCTCCCTTACAGCCATGACACTCCACCTTGCACGCAGCAATTACTCAGTAAATAGGTGCTGAATTATTAACATCCAGAAGTGAGGTCTCAGGTCCAGGAGAGGTTCTTTTGTTTTGGCTTGAGAGACGGAGGGGGTAAAGAAGCGACTGAGTTTCATGATGTATTACATCCGGTGTCTAGAGATCTCAGCTGAGGGAGTTGGAAACTGGGGCATTTAGAGGTGGTGGAAATGGGGTGAGCTTTGAAAAAAATCAGGAAATTGCTTTCCCAAGGGGCACCTGGCTTTTATTCTGCTCTCTTTTTAGTCAGTTCTGCAAATGAATCTGCACTGGGGTTTACCTATCCTGGTGTCTGGCTTTTGCTGGGAGGGAAGGGAAGAGGGGAGAGATAGAAAGTGAGTTAAATTTAGCGAGCTAGCTAGCACGAGGCCTCAGGCAGAGACTGCAGGCAGCAAGTACTTAGGTAGCCTTCCCTGGGGATAGGAATCCAGTTTCCCTGAAAAGAGAGGATAACGGAAGGGGGGAGAACTGATGTGCTGTGACAGATGTGCCAGTTTCCTCTTTCCACTCCCTCTTTTAATTGAGATCTGCAGGTAGTTTCAATTGACGACTGTTCAATAAGGCTTTATTGAGCACAAGCTATGAGCCATGTCCCCCATGAGACCCTGGGATGTCAACATGAGCAGCACGCAATTTCTGCATACGTGAATCACCATTTGGTGGGGCAGATAGACACATAAGCAATCATCAGAATATATTGTGATGTGTCATAGGATGGAGTGGTGGGCAAGAAGTGTTGGCATCAACTCATATAAACAGCTCCATCAGGGGCAGGGATGATGAGGGGGACTCACTGGGGGAAGGACTCTCTGGGGAGGGAACATTTGAACTTTTTCTTGGATCAGTGGGAGTTTCAGGGCTGGAAGTCATGTGCAAAGCATTACCAGCAGAAGGAACAGTGTGTGCAAAAGTATGGAGTTGAGAAAGGTCACGGCAACTTAATTGAATGGAGTCACTATGTGGGGATGTGAGCTTTCTACTCCTCTGGGAAGAAGCTGTGTTATTGGAATAAAGGTTTTCTTGCATTCCTGTGTTTGCTCATTTCCTTCTCTTCGTTTTGTTTTTTCTTTACCTAGATCTCTTGGCAGCTAATTGTTGTCCTTCCTGGTTATATATAGCTCTGTGAAGTCAAGTATTGTGGCTGCCTTGCTCATGTTTGTATTCTGTACCCAGTGTATGTCACAAAGCCTCAGCAAATGCTCCTTGAATGGAATCAGAGAGAGAACGAGATTCCCCAAAAGGAGGTCAAAGAGAGAAACAAGTACAAGAGGAAAATAACTTCCAGTGGCCAAGAAATTCCAAAAGAAGTTTCTGTGAGAAAAAAAATGAGGGCTTTTATGTCACCAAAATCTCCCCTCAGACCCCCACCCCATCCCCAGTCCATCCACCCAGGTCTGTTGTTCTAAGAGCCTTCTTTTTCAGCAAAGGAAACCATAAAAAATAAATAAATAAAAAGGCAACCTACTGAATGGAAGAGATATTTGCAAATGACATATCCAATAAGGGGTTAATATCCAAAATATATAAAGAGCTTATACAACTCAACACTAAAAACCAAACCAGCTAATTAAAAAATGGGCAGAGGACCTGAATAGACGTTTTTCCAAAGAGGACAACCAGATGGCCAACAGACACATGAAAAGATGCTCAACATCACTCATCATCAGGGAAATACAAATCAATGAAATATAAATCTCTAAAACAAAAATAAAAATAAAAACAAGAAATAAATATTGGCAAGGATATGGAGAAAAAGGAACTCTCATAGGCAGTTAGTGGGAATGCAAACTGGTGCAGCCACCGTGGAAAACAGTATGGAGATTCCTCAAAAAAATTAAAAATAGAAATATCAGGTAATACAATAATTCCACTCCTGGGTATTTATCCAAAGAAAATGAAAACATTAATTCAAAAAGACACATGCACCTCTATGTTTATTGTAGCATTATTTACAATAGGCAAGATATGGAAGCGACCTAAGTGTCCACCAATAGATGAATGGATAAGGAACATGTGGTGTATATATAATGGGCTATTACACAGCAATAAAAAAGGATGAGATCCTGCCATTTGTGAGAACATGGATGGACATAGAGAGTATTACCTAAGTGAAATAAGTCAGACAAAGACAAATATCATGATTTCACTCATATGTGAAATCTAAAAAAAACAAATGAATAAATGAGCACAGAAAAATCAGAATGTGATCTATAAATACAGAGAACAAACTGCTGGTTGCCAGAGGGAAAGAGGTGAGAGGATGAGCAAAATGGGTGAAGGGGAGTGGGACATACAAGCTTTCAGTTATGGAGTGAATAAGTCACAGGAATAAAAGGCTCAGCATAGGGAAAGCAGTCCATGATATTGTAATAGCCTGTGTGGTGACAGATGGTAGCCACACTTGTGGTGACCACAGCATAATGCATAAAGAAGTTGAATCACTATGTTGTACCCCTGAAACGAAGGTAGCATTGTGTATTAACTATACTCAAAAAAAATTTTTTTTAAGGTTAAAAAAGTAAAAGCCTAAATGTTGGTGGTCTGGACCCAAATTTACACTCCTCATCCCAGGCAGAGGGGTCAGTGAGATGTCCTCAGAGCTCCACTGAGGTGAGGGATGCACCTCTTACTTTGTCGACCACACATTTCATTTTCTCAGCACCTAGATATCCGGAAAGCTAATTCCCACAATGGAGTTCATTTGAATTTATGACAATTACTTAGTCCAAATAAAGGAGAGTGTTGTTGACTTCACTCAAAGAATGGACAAATAGAATTTTAGAAACTGGAAGGTCATGGAGGGAATGATCGTTTGCTAAGCAGGGTCATTGGAAATTCCTGCCATGCAGCCATTTAGACAGGAGCCTCTCTGGTGGGTTTGTCCTTTAAAGAAGCAAGCCCATGGAGAGCTAAATGGATCTTAAGCCCAAACTGCTTCCTTCAATTTTTCTTTGTGTCAGATAAGTTATGTAATTATTGATAACGATGAGTGTTCAAATATTTGTTTAAAGAGCAATTTAAATCAACAGATGAATGGATAAAGATGTGGTCCATATACACAATGGAATATTACTCAGCCATCAGAAAAGATGAATACCCACTTTTACATCAATATGGAGGGGACTGGAGGAGATTATGCTAAGTGAAATAAGTCAAGCAGAGAAAGTCAATTATCATATGGTTTCACTTATTTGTGGAATATAAGGAATAACATGGAGGACATTAGGAGAAGGAAGGGAAAAATGGGTGGTGGGAATTGGAGGGAGAGATGAACCATGAGAGACTATGGACCTGAGAAACAAACAGGGTTTTAGAGGGGAGGGGGGAGGGGGGATGGGTTAGCCCGGTGATGGGTATTAAGGAGGGCACTTACTGCATGGAGCACTGGGTGTTATACGAAAACAATGGATCGTGGATCACTACATCAAAAACTAATGATGTATTGTATAGTGACTAACATAACATAATAAAATTAAAAACTACAAGAAAAAAATAAAGAGCAATTTAAAGTCTCTGATTTATATTCATGAGTTATGAGGTAGCTGCATAGTTCCTAAGTAATTTTTTTCTCTTAGCATAATGATTAATTGAAGTTTTAATGCAGATTTAAGAGATATTTTTCCAATTTTGCCTGGAATGCTTTCTTCTCCCCTCCCAAAATAAAAATTATCCTCTGTTGGATTTTGTGAGGGAGAGAGAAGGGAGAGGTTCTGGGTATCCTCTATCCTTGCTTTTTTCTGATGTAATTATATGATTCCAGGCAAATCTCCTAACGCAGGTGTTGTGGCTGGATTACAGGGGACCATCGCTGACATCTTAGACCCTTGAGGTAGCTAGGCAATGCCTGATGCAACAGGAATCCCTAAGCCAGTTGACTCTGGGTATATCACCTCAATTTTTACTTGGGTGTCCCACCAATATTGTCATTTTTAAGTGCACCAATGGCATGAATAAAGTTGAGAAACACTGTCATGTATCTTCTTATCAGAAGAAATTTAATTGATGTCCTGGTGGTGGACTTTTAAATATTCTGTGAGGGTATTTGAAGTGCTTGGAAGGCAGGGGTTGGGAGATGTACACATGTACATACATGTACACACGTGTATACACACAGACACATATTTGCCATTATAAGCTCCTAATAAAGCCTTTAGAGAAGTTAGTCATTGAAATCAGGGAAATTGCCCTGGTTTTCAGTGCAAAGAATTACCATGGCAGTAACTCAGCAAAAGATACAATGTAGTGATGCATTCTTCTCCTAAACTCCTTGTGGCAGAGACTAGCTAAGTGTTCCCCAAATCCACTTCTTTATCTTCCTGCACGTACAATGAGACTCTCTTTTTTGGTCTTCCTTCCAGTTAGGGAGGTGGTCATAGGACTGAGTTATGATCAGTAGAATGGAAGAAAGTGAATTGTCTGGAATTTGTTGAGGACATGATACTAAGTGAAATAAGCCAGTCACAGAAGTACAAATACTGCCTAATTACATGTACACACAGTATCCAAAGTCTTCAAGCTCATAGACACAAAGTAGAATGTGGTTGCCAGGAGCTGAGGGGAGAAGAGAATGAGTTGCTATTCAATAGGTAGTGAGTGCCAGGCATGCAAGATGGAAAAGGTCTACACACCTGCTCCACAGAACTGTTCTTATACTTAACAATACTCTACTGCACACTTCACTATTTGTGAAGAGGGGTGTATGTGTGTGTATGTGTGTGTGTTTACCACATTACAAAAAACAAAAACAAAAACAAAAAACCCATATAACCATAACCCAAAGCCAGTATTCATCCTTTCAACCTGTCAATCAATAGCCATAGTATATGATGTAATGGCTCAGGTTTACTAAGCATTACATTTCCAGAGAACCATGCTTATGAATCATTTACCTCAATTAAATAGTAGTTTAAGAGTTTGCCATTACACAAGTATCAGGATTAAGTTGGCAATGAAGTCTTTAAAATTTCTAACACTGTAAGAATTCCATCAGAGTAAGCTTTATTAAAATACATTTTTATTATGAGTCCACTTAGCTAAAAAATGATTTTATATTTTTATAATCTTAGACAATTTGTGAAGGTAATTATTCACCTAAAATCAATAAAGTATATTTAAAAAGTTTAAATCATTAAAAAAAACCCTGTCTTACATATATCATGATGTTGTATTAAATTATTTTCACATGTCAGTAAAATTGAGGAGAAAACAGAGCTGGTTTACAATAAAAAATTTTAAATCTCTTTTATTTGTGCAAAAAGTCACCATGAGAGGAATAATAAAATGAGTTTTTAAAAAGTATAATTTCTACATCACTTTATTTGTAAACCATTATTTTATTTGTGTTCCTTTATTAAAATTTATTAAAATACACTTGACAAATAAAAACTGTATATATTTAAGATGAACAATGTGATGTTTTGATATATGCATCCATTGTGAAATGAGTACCACAATCAAGCTAATTAGCATATCCATCACGTGACATAGTTATGATTTTTTTTTATGTGTGGTGAGAACACTTAAGATCATCTCTCTTAGCAAATTTTAACTATAAAGTTTCTTAAAGTCATCCTTAAGAGTCCAAATGTCCCTTTTTTCTTGTCTTGTAAACTAGTAATGAAGACCATTAAATTAACTCAGAGTTAACATATTTTCCTAGTTGTGGTCACATTTCTTTCTAGAATATCTAAAACAAAGCATCAAGAGTTAATTTTGTTCTCTCTAGAAATTTGAATTAGTCTTTAGTTTATTAGTATAACTCATAAAGCCCATTAGGGCATGTTTTTGCTCCATTAGATTTTAAGAGATAAATAATCTGATTTATTCTTTCTTTGTTGGAAATGTTCATCTGGCTTAAATATTTGTAGAGTGACCACATAAAGATGAGCATTTTTAATGGCCAATTTACAAGTTTACAAGAGACGGGGAAAAAGAAGTGGAGAAACAGAAAAAAGGAGCCAGGGGCCGTCGGACAGGTTGGTTTTCAGGGAAATTGTAGGAGTGTTAGTGACCATCAGCCTGGAGGAATCCATGACCCTGAGGGTGAGGTATGGAGATGGTTGTAGGATTTATAGTTGAGAGAGTGTTGTTGGTGTCAGTTAGGAAAGGATGGATTCTCTTCTGTCATTGGAAATTAGGCACTTCACCTTCCTGAAAGCCAACTCCAAAATTCCTCAGAGACAGCTAGTGCTTTCTTCTTTATTGCCTTGGATGGGACAATTACATTTCTAGTGACCTTTTTGTTTATATTATTAACAAGTGTCATGGCAGGACTAACTCCATCTTGAATTCACTTTGCCTTGAACACTTCTCCCTCACTCCTTATTCTGCGGTAGACCTGTTTGTGCATTGTAAGCCTGCTGGGAAACTCCTTAACTTTTAGATTTTAATGGGAGCACTGAATGAAGATACAGAACACATTGCACAAAACAAAACTAATCAGCACATTCTTACCCGTCAACTCCTAAGCACATGCTAAGCTTATAGTAATCATTTCTGTTTAAATTTTTTAGGGAATTTGAAGAAACTGGTCAGTGTTAATTGAAGACATCTGACTGATTTCTCATACTGGAGTGGCAGCTGGAGCCTGTCTTTATTTTGGCTTCTTTCCCCCCTTAAAAGGCCCTTGCCTGGGGCACCTGGGTGGCTCAGTCGTTAAGCGTCTGCCTTCGGCTCAGGTCATGATTCCAGGGTCCTGGGATCAAGCCCCGCATCGGGTTCCCTGCTCGGCGGGAAGCCTGCTTCTCCCTCTCCCGCTCCCCCTGCTTGTGTTCCCTCTCTGGCTGTTTTTCTCTCTGTCAAATAAATAAAATCTTAAAAAAAAAAAAAGGCCCTTGCCTGGGGTGCCTGGATGGCTCAGTTGGTTAAGCATCTGCCTTGGGCTGCTCATGATCTCAGGGTGCTGGGATTGAGCCCCATGTCAGGCTCCCTGCTCAGGGGGAGTCTGCTTCTCCCTCTCCCTCTATACCTCCCCCTGCTCATGGTCTCTCTCTCTCAAATAAATAAAATCTTAAAAAAAAAAAAAAGCCCCTGCCTGCATTGAGATGCCTGCATTAAAATGGGGAGATGGTTTTGGGGACATTAGTCTGCCATCTTCTTGGTTAGCCAGTTTTCTCAAATAAAGTCTATTTCTTTGCCCCAACATTTTGTCTCTTGACTAATTGGCCTGAATTGCAGTGAGCAGAGCAGATTGGGCCTGGGTTCCATAACAGTGTCAGGGAGCCACCTGCGAGGGGAACTGCTTGTGGTGAACCAGCTGCTGGGGAGACTTTGGGGATGGGCCCTGCCCGCTGCAGGAACTACTTTCCTTCCAGGGACTGTCCCTTGGTGTCCAACCCTGGTGTGGTCTGCCCCAGCTCTTTCTGTTGGAGCAAGGAGCCCACCTCTGGGTAAGTGTGCAGATTCAGATAGTGGGTAAGTCCCTCGGGCCTGTCTGACCGGGGACTCCTTTTCCTGGCCATCTGGGCTGTGGGCAATTTGTTTCTGTTGTTTGAGGCACCTGTTTAGGTGAGTGAAAATAGTTGTTGGACTTTTTATATCCAGCTTAATTTTGGTTTGTCAGGAGAGCAGCACTATTGTGATTGTGTGCCATGGGAAATCGATGTCTATTCCAGCTGACAGCCTGCTTCGAGCATGTTGAAGAAAAGGTCCAATTTCAGTTGTTCACCCATGTCCAAGAAAACAATCTTCTATTGTGGCACAGTCTGGCCACAGTATACTTTGGAATCTGGACTTTACATGGCCCCTTGAATCACTATACTATTTTGCAGTCGGAGCCGTACTGACAAAGAGCTGGCAAAAAGGATGAGGGGCCTTTATGCTCCTCTATCTGGAGGAGGCTAATGGGAAGGGGTCTAAGCTGATGGTACAGAGACCAGGGTACAAGGCTATTTATTCCCCTGGTCCCACTAAATGATGGGGGCAATTTAAGGGAGAAAGAAGACAGGATGATGTCATAGGTTCTAAATCCTTTACCTGCCCTTCAACCCCTGCCTCTTCTGGCTGAAATGCTTGAGCCTCCAGAAATGTCCAGGACTTCAGCTCCTCCTCAGTAGGAGCCGGGCAGTGCTGGGGACCTGGAGTACTCTCTCTGTATAAGATCCGGCAAGGGAATCAATTTGTCCAGGGAGCAATTCCAGCCAGAGCAAAGCAGTATAAACCAGCATGGATAACTGGCCACATACTTATGGACTTGCAGTCCCTTTTCTACTTCAGATCTGTTCAACTGGAGGAATGATAACCCCTCCTACTGGGATGGTCCCCCTGAAAATGACTGAGTTATTTGCACTAATATTTGCTGACCCTCTTGGGCGGATACTCAAACTCTTTATGTATGCTTCTTACAGCAGGTGAGAAATGATTAGTGCTAGAGAAGCTTATGAAGAGGCACACTGGCCCCCCTTGGAGGATGCCAATGGAGCTCCCATGCTGGTGTTGCATTGGGATCACAGTGACAGGGGCATGCCTGGACTTGGTTAGCACAAGAAGTGCATTTTGGTTGGTCTCAGAGAGGGAGATTCTAAACAAAAGAACTTTAATCAAATACAGGAATTCCAACAACAACTTAATGAGGATCTCTCTGAGTTCTTGGAGTGCATTTACCAAATATACTGGAAATAAACAGACGCTGATCCTGAGGCACTGAAAATGTTTGGATGGTTAATATGACCTTTATTGGACAGAGTTCCTGATACTGAGAGAAAACTGCAAAGGCTGGATGCAGCAGGAGTGCTGACCCCATCACAGTTTGTGGACATGGTGTTCAAAATGTGCAATGGCAGAGAACAAAGACCAAAAAGAAGATGCAAAGAGACAGGCAACTGTCTTTATGGACAATCTGTTGAGGAGGGACTAGCTCTTTCTCCAACAGCTGTGCCACTGGGCGCCAAAGTCGGCAGAGCAGGCAGAACTTGCCAAAGGAAGGGCACAGGATGAAGCAGAAAGGAACCTTTTCCAACTGGGTAGCTAGTGTCATGACTGCAGCAAAAGGGTTATTTTCCACTTCCACGGGAAAACCACTGAGGCTTAAATACATCAGTGTAGCAGATAGAAAGGATCAAGAGGAGAGAGAGCTACAAGTAGTTTGTTCATCCAGTTATTCTCAGTACCCAGCATAGAGCCTGGCACATCAATAATTGCTTGCAGTATAAATGCATGAACTAATGAATGAATGCATGCATGAATGGCATTTAGTATAGAACTGACAGAAAAGAAGAAATGGACTCCTTACCTATTGAGTGCCTGTACTGGGCCCGACACAGTGCTAAACATGATAGAGACATGATGTCCTTTAGTGCTCTGAGCAATTTCGTGGGGATCGCTATTATCAGCCCCTTTTATGGATGAGTCAGCTGAGGTCAAACCCTTCTTTCTTAGCCTCTTTCAGAGGTGTGTGGTGATGTGTTTTATGGGAGATGATTTTGCAAATTGTGAAGTACTACTCACCCATGGGGAAATAGTTGGTGTTACTTAAGTCAGAATAAACTTAAAACACAGGTATAATCAAAGCAGTAACATTGCATGCCTGTCATGTACTTCTTTATTAGAGAACTGGATATTTTAATTTAGAATCATAATTTTATTATTTTGTAAGCGTAGGTAGATCACCTAATCTTCTTTGTTAAGTTAGTTTATTAAAGAGTTTACTATATCAACCAATTTGCATTTGTTGCCTTATTTAATTGATAGAATGAGGCTATCCAGTTACGTAACAAGCCTAATATCTGATAATTTACTATTGGGCAAGATGAACCTGGAATTTTAATCTTTTTGTCTTCCAAATTTTATTCGTAGTTATTATAGAACTTCGCCTCACAACAAAGTAAACAGTGGCCATCATCTGAATACTCATGAAGTCCTAGTCACAATGATTGACTCTCTTCATAGATAATTTAAAATTCTGAGATTTTTGTGGTTGTTTTGGTCTTTACAATCAGAAGTTAAAATTATATACATGGTAAAGTATTATCTTCAATAATGTGCAGCTCAAAACTGAGGAGATCTACTCTTTTGGTTTTTTTTTTGTTGTTGTTGTTGAGAGACAAGTAGGAAAGCTATAAATATCAAGAAGTATCTTCCTCTTGGTCATAAGATCAAGGTGGCTGGGGTTGTGGAACAGTTTCCCTGGACAGTCAGCCAGACCAAAAGTAGACTTTTTTTTTTTTTTAAGTTCAAGGGGCTTGAACTCATGACCCTGAGATCAAGACCTGAGCTGAGATCAAAAGTTGGATGCTTAACTGACTGACCCACCCAGGCACCCCCCAAGGTAGACTCTGTATAGGAGAAATAACACTGCTCTCTGAAGGCAGTGAGATCTGGGAAGTTGTCTATTACTGCAGCATATTCTATCATTCTGCTAATATAATTATTTAGAGTTTTTGGCTGTTGCAAGCAACAGAAATAGCCTCTGGCTATCATAAGCAAAATATATTATGTTATACATATTTATATATTATAATTATATTAATTATTCATTATAAGCAAATATAAATTTGTTGGAAGAATCTAAGGTATCTAACAGAGTCATAAGAAAGCTGAACAGCCAGGCTTCTGAAAGAGGTCAGGTCAGCCCCGATGATTAGAGCAGAAATCAATGGGCAATATGAATCCAGTTCCAGCAATTTTCTGTCCGTTTGGCTATTCTTAAAAGAGAACCAGGTGACTGCTCCCTGAGCAGGGTGTGTGCCGCAGGAGGCTTCAGGGTTTGGAAACTCCAAACGGGGCTGAGTGCCTGAGATAGAAACTCTTGATCACATGCCGGGTGAGCACGGAGTGTGGTCAGAGACCAGAGAGACAGGAGTGATTGACTGTTTTTTTCTGAGGGCTCACTGAGGAGGGGGGCCCCTGAGCTTTCAATTCTGGGACTGGAATTTGGGATGCCTCCATTTTCATTCTCATCCTCTAAAGCCGAGTGGAAAGCCTTCAGGCAACAAAACCCACATAGAGCAATCCAGAGCAGATTACTTAGCCTGGCCTCCTGGTAAGGGTGGTGCAATTCCACCTGGGGCAAAGACACCTGGGAATCAGTGCAACAAGTGTCTCCCCCAGAAGAGCAGCAAGAACATCCACCTGAGATCAAGTTTCCCAATCAATGAGAACTGCAAAACTCTAACACTAGAGGAAAATAGTAAATAGAATTCATAGTTTTTTCCCTGTGATTCTTTAGTTTTTCAATTTTATTTTTTTCTCTTTCCTTTTGAACCAATTTCTTATTTTATCAACTCTTTTTTTAATTTTCATTTTTACAGTTACATTCTATCCTTTCATTGTATTTAATTTTATTTTTTGTATATATATGTTTTTCTTTCTTTGTAATTTTGGGACCTAGTTTTCTAACAGATCAAAATACACCCAGGATCTAGTGTATTGCTCTGTTCTGTTCACCTGTCCGATTATATTCTATCACTCTCTCTTTTTAATTTTCTTTTCGGTTTCAGGTCTCTTCTGATTTGTTCAGTGTACATTTCTCTAGGGTCATTGTTGTTATTTTAGTATTTTGTTCTTTCATTCATCTATTCTTCTCTGGACAGAATGACAAGACCAAAAAACACACCTCAAAAAAGAGAACAAGAGGCAGTACTGACTGCCAGGGACCTAATTAGTGTGGCTATAAGTAAGGTGTCAGAACTAGAGTTCCGAGTAATGACTATAAAGATACTAGCTGGGTTTGAGAAAAGCATAGAAGATACTAGAGAATCCCTTTCTGGAGAAATAAAAGAACTAAAATCCAATGAGGTCGAAATAAAAAAGGCTATTAATGAGATGCAATAAAAAATGGAGGCTCTAACTGCTAGGGTAAATGAGGCAGAAGAGAGAATTAGTGATATATAAGACAAGATGATGGAGAATAAAGAAGCTCAGAAAAAGCAAGGTAAGCAATTACTGGATCACAGGGGGAGAATTCGAGAGATAAGTGATACAATAAAGTGAAACAATATTAGAATCATTGGGATCCCAGAAGAAGAGAGAGAGTGAAAGAGAGGGAGAGAGAGGGAGGGAGGCAGGCAGAAGGAACACTTGAGCAAATTATACCTGAGAAATTCCCTAATCTGAGGAAGGAAACAGGAATTCAAGTCCAGGAGGCACAGAGAACCCCCTGCAAAATCAATAAAAATAGGTCAACACCTCAACATATAATAGTGAAGCTTGCAAATTTCAGAAACAAAGAGAAAATCCTGGAACCTGCTTGTGACAAGAGGTCCTTAACCTACAAGGGTAGAAATATTAGACTGGCATCAGGCCTATCCAAAGAGACCTGGCAGACCAGAAAGGACAGGCATGATATATTTAGGGAGCTAAATGAGAAAAATATGCAACCAAGAATACTTTATCTAGCAAGGTTATCATTCAGAATAGAGGGAGGGATAAAGAGCTTCCAAGACAAACAAAAACTAAAAGAATTTGTGATCACTGAAGCAGCCCTGTAAGAAATATTAAAGGGGATCCTTTAAGCTAAGAGAGAGCCCAAAAGTAACATAGATCAGAAAGGAACAGAGACAATATACAGAAACAGTGACTTTACACGTAACACAATGGCACTAAATTCATATCTTTTAATAGTTACCCTGAATGTAAATGGGCTAAATGCCCCAATCAAAAGACACAGGCTATCAGATTGAATAAAAAAGCAAGACCCATCCATATGCTGTCTACAAGAGACTCATTTTAGACCCAAAGACACTTCCAGATTGAAAATGAAGGAGTGAAGAACCGTTTATCATGGTACTGGCCATCAAAAGAAAGCTGAGGTAGAATCCTTATATCAGATAAAATAGATTTTAAACCAGAGACTGTAGTAAGGGATGAAGAGGGACACTATATCATACTTAAAATGTCTAGCCAACAAGAAGATCTAACAATTGTAAATATTTATGTCCCTAATGTGGGAGAAATCAATTATATAACCCAATTAATAACAAAATTAAAGAAGCACATTGATAATAATCCAATAATAGTAGGGGGCTTTAACAACCCATTCACTGCAATGGGCAGATCATCTAAGCAGAAGATAAACAAGGAAATAAGGGCTTTGAATGACACACTGGACCAGATGGACTTCACAGAAATATACAGAGCATTCCATCCTAAAGCCAGAATACACATTCTTTTTGAGGGCACATGGAACATTCTCCAGGATAGATCTCATGCTGGGTCACAAATCAGGTCTCAACCAGTATCAAAAGATTGGGATCATTCCCTGCATATTTTCAGACCACAGTGCTTTGAAGTTTGAACTCAATCACAGGAGGAAATTTGGAAGGAACTCAAATGCTTGGAGGTTAAAGAACATCCTACTTAAGAAAGAATGGGTCAACCAGGAAATTAAAGAAGAATTTAAAAAATTCATGGAAGCAAATGAAAATGAAAACACAATTGTCAGGACCTTTGAGATGCAGCAAAGGTGGTCCTAAGAGGGAAGTATATAGCAATACAGGCCTTTGTCAAGAAACAAGAAAAGTCTCAAATACACAACCTAACCAACCTCCTAAAGGAGCTGAGAAAGAGCAGCAAACAAAGCCTAAACCAAGCTGGAGATGAGAAATAATAAAGACAAGGGCAGAAATCAATAAATAGAAACCAAAAGAACAGAAGAACATATCAACAAAACTAGGAACTGGCTCTTTCAAAGAATTAATAAGATCCATAAATCCCCAGCCAGACTTATCAAACACAGAGATAGAGAGAGAAAGGACCCAAATTAAAATCATGAATGAAAGAGGAGAGATCACAACCAACACCAAGGAAATACAAACAATTATAAGAACATATTATGAGCTACCATATGTCAACAAATTAGGCAATCTGGAAGAAATGGATGCATTCCTAGAAACATATCAACTACCAAAACTGAATCAGGAAGAAATAGAAAACCTGGACAGACCCATAACCAGTAAGGAAATTAGAGAAGTAATTTAAAATCTCCCAACAAACAAGAGCCCAGGGCCAGATGACTTCCCAGGGGAATTCTATCAAACATTTAAAGAACTAATACCTATTCTTCCAAAGCTGTCTTGCAAAAAATAGAAATGGAGGAAAACTTCCAAACTTATTCTACAAGGCCAGCATTACCTTGATCCCAAAACCAGACAAAGACCCCACTAAAAAGGGGAATAACAGACCAATATCTCTGATGAACATGGATGCCAAAATTCTCACCAAGATACTAACCAATAGATTCCAACAGTACATTAAAGGATTATTCACCATGACCAAGTGGGATTTATTCCTGGGCTTCAAGGGTGGTTCAACATCCATAAATCAACCAACGTGATACACTACATTAATAAAAGAAAGGACAAGAACCATATGATCTTCTCAACAGATGCAAAAAAAGCATTTGACAAAGTACAGCATCCTTTCTTGATTAAAACTCTTCACAGTGAAGGTATAGAGGAAACACACCTCAATATCATAAAAGCCATCTATGAAAAGCCCACAGCAAATGTCATTCTCAATGGATAAAAACTTAGAGCTTTTCCCCTATGGTCAGGAACATGGCAGCGATGTCCACTATCACCACTGCTATTCAACATAGTACTAGAAATCCTAGCCTCAGCAATCAGACAACAAAAAGAATTAAAGGCCTCTGAATCAGCAAAGAAGTCAAACTCTCACTCTTTGCAGATGACATGATACTTTGTGGAAAACCCAAAGACTCCACCCCAAATTGCTAGAATTCATACAGGAATGTAGCAAAGTGGCAGGATATAACAACAATGCACAGAAATCGGTTGCATTTTTATACACTAATAATGAGACAGAAAAAAGAGAAATTAAGGAGTCCATCCCATTTACAATTGGACCAAAAACATAAAATACCTAGGAATAAACCCCACCTAAGAGGCAAAGGATCTTCACTCAGAAAACTATAGAACACTCATGAAAGAAATTGAGGAAGACACAAGAAAATGGAAAAATATTCCATGCTCATGGATTGGAAGAACAAATATTGTTAAAATGTCTATGCTTCCTAGAGGAATCTATACATTCAATGCAATCCCTATCAAAATACCATCAACTTTTCTCACAGAGCTGGAACAAATAATCCTAAAATTTGTATGGAGCCAGAAAGACCCTGAATAGCCAGAGGAATGTTGAAAAAGAAAAGTAAAGCTGGCGGCATCACAATGCCAGACTTCAAGCTGTATTACAAAGCTGTAATCATCAAGACAGTATGGTACTGGCACAGAAACAGACACTTAGATCAAAGGAACAGAATAGAGAGCCCAGAAATGGACCCTCAACTCTATGGTCAACTAATCTTTGACAAAGCAGGAATGAATATCCAATGGAAAAAAGACGGTCTCTTTAACAAATGGTGTTGGGAAAATTGGACAGCCAGCCACATGCAGAAGAATGAAACTGGACCATTTCCTTCCACCATACACAAAAATAGACTCAAAATGGATGAAAGACCTAAATGTGAGGCAGGAATCCATTAAATTCCTAGAGCAGAACACAGGCAGCAACCTCTGTGACCTTGGCTGCAGCAACTTCTTGCTAGACATGTCTCCAAAGGCAAGGGAAACTAGGGCAAAAATGAACTATTGGGACCTCATCAAGATAAAAGGTTTTTGCACAGCAAAAAAAAAAAACAGTTGACAAAACCAAAGACAACCAACTGAATGGGAGAAGTTATTTGCAAATGTCTTATCAGACAAAGGGTTAGTATCCAGAATCTATAAAGAACTTATCACACTCAACACCCAAAGAGCAAATAATCCAACCAAGAAATGGGCAGAAGAAATGAACAGACATTTCTGCAAAGAAGATATCCAAATGGCCAACAGACATGAAAAAATGCTCAACATCACTCGGAATCAGGGAAATCCAAATCAAAACCACAGTGAGATACCACCTCATACCAGTCAGAATGGCTAAAATTAACAAGTCAGGAAAAGACAGATGTTGGCAAAGACGCAGAGAAAGGGAACTCTCTAACACTGTTGGTGGGAAAGCAAGCTGGTGCAGCCACTTTGGAAAACAATATGGCGGTCCTCAAAAAGTTGAAAATAGAGCTACCTTACAACCCAGCATTTGCACTACTAGGTATTTACCCTAAAGATACAAATGTATCTTTATCTGAAGGGGCACATGCACCCCAATGTTTATAGCAGCAATATCCACAATAGCCAAACTATGGAAAGAGCCCAGATGTCAATCAACAGATAAATGGATAAAGAAGATGTGGTATATATATACACTGGAATATAACTCAGCCATCAAAAAGAATGTAATCTTGCCATTTGTGAGGACATGGATGGAACTAGAGGGTATTATGCTAAGTGAAATAAGTCAGTCAGAGAAAGACAAGTATCAGATGATTTCATTCAGATGTGGAATTTAAGAAACAAAACAGATGAACATAGGGGAAGGGAAGGGAAGGAAATATAAAATAAGATAAAATCAGAGAGGGAGACAAACCATAAGGACTCTTAATCATAGGAAACAATCTGATGGTTGCTGGAGGGGAGGTAGGGGGGATGGGGTAACTGGGTGATGGGCATTAAGGAGGGCACAGGATGTACTGAGCACTGGGTGTTATATAAGACTGATGAATCACTGAACTCTACCTCTGAAACTAATAATACACTATATATTAATCAATTGAGCTTAAGTTAAAATAAAAAGGAATGTTTGGGTATAGGGACCAGGCATTAACAGTATTAAAAGCTCTACAGGTGGTTCTAATGTGTGGCAGAGTTAAGAAACACTGACCCAAAACAAACAAGAGCCTGGAAAGGATACTGCCCCCTGGGAATCAGCTAAGCTCTCCTGGGCTTAATGGAGTCTTTGGGACCTATCACGCCTTTTGAATAGTGTGGGCCTGGGTCATCAGTATTATTAGTGAGCACCGCCCCAAACAGACACATACATCACAGGGAAAGGAAGAGTAGCAGAACTACATTTACTAAACTATTATGGTATGCCTAGTGCCATATTGTGTGGTTTTACATGTTATCTGTGATGGGAATTTTGGCTCTGATTTGGCCATGGAAGCCAAAGGGAAGGAGATAATTCCTCTTGACAATGGGCAAATGACCTAAGACTGGCAATTAAATGTTTCCTTTCAGAACTTTGAGTCTAGGGTAAGCAACATAAGAGGCAAAAGTTTAAAGTTTATTTCTACAGCAGTGGCTGCTGAGAGCATAGTGACAGGGGGGTGGGGTACCAAATACCCTCTGGCTTGTCATGGTCCTGTCTATCTTCTGAGCCATGTTCTCCATATCTCTTTTTGATTCTATGGGCCTTCAGATATTCTTCCAAAAATTTTGTTTTCTATATTTATCAGAGAGTTTCTTTTTTATTATATGTATTTTTTTAATAATGAAGAATCTTGCCTAATATCTTAACTCCATAGCAACAATAATATAAATATTTTATTGCTGTTCACTGGTTAAAACAGGCTTTTATATCCTTACAATAACCCTATGGGCAAATACATATATATCAAAAAACACATATAAACTATTTACTACTTTGCACCTCTTCAAATTCTTGAAGAATTAAGAAGTGAGACAATAACAAGTGTTGGTTGAGGATGTGGTGAAATTGGTGCTCCCATGCATTGTTGGTAAGAATGCAAAATGATGAAGCCACTTTGGAAAACAGTTTGGCAGTTCCTCTGAAGAATTAAAACCTATGTCCACGTGAAAATTTTCACCCAAATATACACAGCAGTGTTTTTTTTTTATAAAGATTTTATTTATTTATTTGAGAGAGAGAGAATGAGAGACAGAGAGCATGAGAGGGAGGAGGGTCAGAGGGAGAAGCAGACTCCCTGCCGAGCCGGGAGCCCAATGCGGGACTTGATCCCGGGACCCCAGGATCATGACCTGAGCCAAAGGCAGTCGCTCTACCAACTGAGCCACCCAGGCGCCCCTACACAGCAGTATTATTCATAACCAAAGAGTGGATACAACACAAATATGCATCAACCAGTGAGTGGATAAATAAAATGTGGTATATCCAAACAATGGCATTTGCTCAGCTCTAAAAAGGGATGAAGTTCTGAGACACGCTCCAGTGAGGGTGAACGTTGAAAGCATTTTGTTAAATGATGGAAGCCAGACATGAAAGAGTATATATTATTTGATGATATTTATATGAAATGTCCAGAACAAGCAAATCTATCCAGTCAGTAGGTAGATTGGTGGTTTCAGTGGTTGAGGGGAGGGAAGAATAAGGAGTGACTACTAAAGTATGGAATAATGAAAATGTTCTCAATTTATACAGCGGTGGTCATTATATAACTCAGTAAATATACTAAAAACCACCGAGTCGTATAATTTAAAAGAGTGAATTGTATGGTATGTTAATTCAATCTCAACAAAGCCAATACATAAAAAAATGAAAGCACATAGAGAAGAGTTATACCATATGCACAATTATTAGAATTAATTCCATAATCTGGGCCAAAAAAAGCAAAGACACTTTTTCTTTAATACCACTTGGCTCTAAAGTATGAACTGTTTTTCTGGTACTCAATCAAAGAAACTATGAACTAGTATTGCAGGAGAAGCTGACTCTGTATAGGGAAATGATACAGTACCACAAAGCTATGTATATGATATTCTGTGGGTGATTTAAGAGGTTTTCTTTTTTTTAATTTAATTTTATTATGTTATGTTAATCACCATACATTACATCATTAGATTTTTTAAAAAAAGATTTTATTTATTTATTTGACGGAGAGAAAGACAGCGAGAGAGGGAACACAAGCAGGGGGAGTGGGAGAGGGAGAAGCAGGCTTCCTGCGGAGCAGGGAGCCAGATGCGGGGCTTGATCCCAGGACCCTAAAATCATGACCTGAGCCGAAGGCAGCAGCTTATTGACTGAACCACCCAGGTGCCCCTACATCATTAGATTTTGATGTAGTGTTCCATGATTCATTTTATGCATATAACACCCAGTGCTCCATTCAATACGTGCCCTCCTTAATACCCATCACCAGGCTAACCCATCCCCCCACTCCCCTCCCCTCTAGAACCTTCAGTTTGATTTAAGAGGTTTTCAAATGTAATTTTGCTTTTTGTCTTATGCACAGACTGCAGAAACTAACTACTTTATAGGATACCATTATTGTGTGTTAACATTTTACATTTTATTTTATTTTGTTTAATTTTAAAAGATTTTATTTATTTATTTGTCAGAAAGAGAGAGAGTACAAGCAGGGGGGGCAGGCAGAGGGAGAAACAGGCTCCCCGCTGAGTTGGGAGCCCGATGAGAGACTCGATCCCAGGACCCTGGGATCATGACCTGAGCCGAAGGCAGATGCTTAACCAACTGAGCCACCCAGGTGTCCCAACATTTTACATTTTAAAGAGGAGGAGGTTGCAGTTCATGGAGTATATATAAATTGCTGAGAGTAATAGCACCAGTAAGTACCTGAATTTTTAATGCCTGAACTCCAAATCCTATGACTTTTGCCTTCTACCAATGGCCTCTTATTAAAGGATTATATTTTATATTATAAACTAAGATACGTAGTTGCCATTTTCAGTAAAAAAAACCCTATAATTATTCATTTATCCATCCATCCATCCATCCATCCATCCATCCAGTCATGAACAAATGTTTTCTGTACAAGACTCAATGTGGTGAGAAGCCATGCATACTCTTGAGGAACTCACAGTCTAATGGAGGAACTTAAGTCATATCCTACTGCACCACATTTGTCATATAAGTTGGTCTCAGTCAATTTTCATTGGGGAAAACAGTGGAAATTTTTTTTCAGTTCTGGACTTGGGTGGGTGGCAGTTACACATCTTTTCCTTGGCAGTTCTAAATGTGATGGCTGCCAACGTTTAGAATTTACCTCCTTAATGAGGAATAATTGTTTGAAATGGAAAGAACGTGGTAGAAGTCAAGAATTTTAACACACGGAGTGCAGGGCTTTATCATCTCAGTGGTGCTCTTCTCCAAGAAGTTACTGGGTGTCTACATCGCTTCCAAAGGTCCTGCTCATTACTGGAAGTTACTTGGAGTCTCCATCCCTGGAGCCCTTTACAATAATTCACTTGATCATTCATAGGATCAAACACGTTATGTAAAATGGGGAACATACCAATATTTATTTCATATGTTTTTGGTGAATAGTACCATATCGGGCCCATTTTACAGATGATGAGGTAAATAGACTTGTCTAAAGCCTCAGACAATAGCTAGTATGTGGCTACAGCTAGTAAGGGTAGGAGTCCTGGCCTAAGCTGGTGAACATTCCATTCCAGGTCTTGGCCCTATAGGTAGACATTCTGTAAACTTTGTTGTTTTGAATGGAATTGAAACATTATGATAATTTGTTGTTTTCTGCATGGGGGAATGATGGCTGCTCTTTATGATTCCAGCATGGTGAGACAGGGGGACTGGAGGTAGGCAGACTTTTTTCAGAATGCAGACTCTATTCCTCGTGGTCCTCACAAAAAATGAGAATCGTATTAGTATTCATTTCACAGGTTCATGATGAAGACCCAATGAGACCATGGTTGTAAAGGGCTTAGCAGAAGCCCTGGCCCACAGCATAACTCTTCTAATCATTACTTGTCTAGAGGCCACAGTAACCTGTGGCTCATCCTCACTTCCTCTGGGATTAGGTTGAGTGGATGTCAAATGAGGGAGCACAGATTTAGTCTAGGACAAGGGGGCCCAAACCTGGCTTTGTATCAGAATTATCAGGGGTGCATCATATTCATCACTGGTTATTTCTTTTAAGGATTTTAATAAAAACATGAACACATGCATATGAGAAAATTTGGAAGGATATGCAGTGAAAGGTGAATCATTTTCTGTCAACACAGATCTTCAGTTTCCCAGACCCCTCTGAGAGGCAGCTACTCTTACCATAGTCTTATCTTTCCGAAATATGACCGATCCATATACATTTGATATATCTTATATGTTCATGCTGAACACACTGCTTGGATCTTGGGTTTTTTTCTTGGCAATCTGATATGGAGAATATGTCCTATCAACACCTACAGGATGTTCCATTGTGTATGGATGTGTCAAAATGTACTGAACCAGTTCTCTCTTGATAGACATTTAGGTTATTTCTAGACTTTGGGAATACAGGCAACATTGCGATAAATACTCTTCCACATATTTCTTTGTGCACATGGTATCTGTAGGATAAATGCCTTGAAATGGGATTGCTGGATTGATGGGTTTAGGGAATTTTAATTTTACTATACATTTCCAAGAACCTTTCAAAGAGATTATACTGATTTGCTCTCTCATCAATAACACCTCCCCCATGCTAACTTTATAATCTTTATCAAACAGATAAATAAAAAATGATGGCCCATTATTTTTTGTTGCATTTTAAAATTTGTGACAAACAGTAAGCATGTGTTCATATGTTTAAATGCAAAGTTTAATTCTTTCTCTGTGAAATTTCTGTCCTTATGCCTGTTTTTCTGCTAGTTTCTTATTTATTTAGAATTCACATCTATTTACATAGATAGTACCTTGTATTTTCTTGGAAATATTTCCTTTCCTGTTTGCCTTTTGTCTTTGACTTTATGGTAATTTTTATACGCATATTTTTAACTCTTGTATAATCAAAGGATTAATTCCTTAATTGTCTCTGGGTTTTATGTGTTTCATAGAAAGATATGCACTGTAAGGTTATTTTATTTTATACTTTGTTTCTTTTTAAAAGATTTTTTTATTTAAATTCAATTTAATTAACATATAGTGTATTACTAGTTTCAGAGGTAGAGGTCAGGGACTCATCAGTTGCATATAACACCCAGTACTCATTACTTCAAGTGCCCTCCTTCATGCATACCACCCAGTTACTCCACCCCCCGAACTCGCCTCCAACAACCCTCAGTTTGTTTCCTAGGGTTAAGAGTCTCTGATGGTTTGTCTCCCTCTCTGATTTTGTCTTGTTTTATTTTTCTTTCCCTTCCCTATGATCCTCTGTTTTGTTTCTTAAATTCCACATATGAGTGAAATCATCTGATATTTGTCTTACTCTGATTGACTTATTTCACTTATCATTATACCCTCTATTTCCATCCACATCATTGCAAATGGTAAGATTTCATTCTTTTTGATGGCTGAGTAATATCCCATTGTATATATAACACATCTTCTTTATCCATTCATCTGTCATTGGACATCTGGGCTCTTTCCATCATTTAGCTATTATGGACCTTGCTGCTATAAACATTGGGGTGCAGGTGCCCCTTTGATAACTATGTTTGTATCCTTTGGATAAATACTTAAGTTGCACTCTAAGATTATTTAAGAACACTTCTCTCTCACGATCTCTCTCATTAAAAAAGTTCCTCATACATTTATCACCTTCCTCAGGTTCATTAAAGTAAAATAAAGATATTTTGTAATATTTGCTCCTGAAACATTTAAAATAGCCTTTTAAAAAAAATTATTTATTTATTTGACAGAGATAGTGAGAACAAGCAGGGGGAGTGGCAAGCAGAGGGAGAGGGAGAAGCAGGCCTCCTGCTGAGCAAAGAGCCTGGTGCGGGGCTCGCTCCCAGGACCCTGGGATCATGACCTGGGCTGAAGGCAGCTGCCTAACAGACTGAGACACCCAGGCACCCCTTAAAATAGCCTTTTAATTATAGTCATCATGTTGTACATTAGATGCCCAGAACCTACTCCTTGCCTAGCTAGAGGTTTGTACCCTTTGACTATCACCTCCCCATGTCCCACACCCCAGCCCTGGGCAACCACCTTTTTATTCTTTATTTTTCTGAATTCAGCTTTTTTAGTATTGTGGTAATCATTTCAGTATTATGAGAATACACTGCACATGTATTAAATCATCATGTTTTATACCTTAAATGTCAATAATATCTCAATAAAGCTGGAAAATAATTTTTCTTGTTCTCTGTTCTTTTATGTTGGAATTACCTATAGAACAATGTGGGCCTAATGCTTTGTTGGGCAGGAGGTGATTGTTTCAACAAATTTCCTTATATCTTCTAAAATGATTGGTCTGTGCATGTGCTCTATACCTTTTGGAGTAAGGGTTGGTAATATATATTTTCCTAGAAGATTATTTATTTTTCCACCTGGCAAAATAAACTTTTGTAATTCTTTGTTATTCCCTATACGTATAAAAAAACCTCATTGTTTTTGTATTTGTGTGTTTGCTTTCTCAATTAGATTTGGTTATGTTTTATCTGGTTCATTGCCTTTTTCCCCCCTCCCCCAAAGATGAGGTTTTTAATGGTGATTGACATAACATAGTAAAAAAAAAAAAGATGAGGTTTTTAAATGTATTAGTCCTACTGTTTTTTTTAATTGCCTGCTTTATTAACTTATTTAACTTTGTTAATTCCTTTTTTCCCCTCACTTAGGTTAATGTGTTGTTTATCTAACTTCTTCAGAAGAATGCTTAATATACTTATTTAGATTTTTCTTTCTTTCTTAGTATTGTTATCATTAATTTTCCTTCAACCATTGCTATAACTAAATCCCACAGGTTCTGTTGCATGTTTTCAGTATTATACATTTCCAGTCATGTATTAATTGTTATTTATTTATTTAAAAGATTTATTTATTTGTGAGAGAGAACATGAGTGGGAAGGGCAGAGGGAGAGAATCTCAAACTTACTCCACACTGAACATGGAGCCCAACATGGAGCTTGATCTCACGACCTAGAGATCACAACCTGAACCAAAATTAAGAGTTGGAGGCTTAACCTACTGCACCACGGAGGTGCAGTTTTTTGATTTACAAATTGTTTCAGAAAATTTTATACTTTTTTGGTGGGATGGAATATTTTGTCTAGTTTTGATATTAATTAAAAATTGTCTTGCCCTGTAATCATTTATCTCTGTTCTTTATTCCTTTTGAAATTTATTGACATTTTCTTTGTATCCTAATATATTAACTGATTTTCATAAATGTTTCATAGACTCTTGAAGGGAAATGTTCTATTCTCTAAATTTGGGGCATTAAATGAAGAGACTCTAATTCTTTTCTTCTTTTTCTTTTCTTTTTTTACTTAGATCTTCTATAATCTCATTTAACTCTTGGTCTCTTCAATCTAATATGGGCTAAAGGAGATGAATTAAAGCACTTAAGTTTTACTATATTTCTATCTTTGTTCTTTATATTCCCTTTAGGTTTTGCTTTATGAATTTGGATGCCAAATAACTTGGTTCATAAAAGATTGTTACATATTCATCAAATAGTTTAATAATTCTTTGAAAAATAATTACTCTTTATTTTAACAGAGTGCCCTATTTTATCCAATTTGATGCATTTTACTCTGAATTAAACCTCATCTATTACTATTTATAAGGCTTCCCCTGCCTTGTTCTTTGTCTGTGTTTGTCTGGTAGTTTGTTGTCTATTCTTTTCATTTTGAAATTTCTGCTTCTTCATTTTAGAAGTGTTTCCAATATGTAACATGTTAGCTTTTGTTTTGTGAGCCAAAGTCTGCATTATTTTTTCATAGTGAGTTTATTCTAATAAAAAATTTTCGCTCGCCAATTCTCTTTGTTCTGGCTTCTATATATCTTACCTAGTATTATCCTTTCTTTATAACGCACTTAAAAAATACATAAGCCGGGGTGCCTGGGTGGCTCAGTTGTTAAGCATTTGCCTTCAGCTCAGGTCATGATCCCAGGGTCCTGGGATCGAGCTCCGCATTGGGCTCCCCTCTCCGCAGGAAGCCTGTTCTCCCTCTCCCACTCCCCCTGCTTGTGTTACCTCTCTCGCTATGTCTCTCTCTGTCAAAAAATAAAAAAAATACATAAGCTAAATCTTTCAGGGTGCTCTCTGTTTTGTTTTCTGCGTGCCTACATTTCCACTGTCAGCTCAGTCACAGAAACAGGGTGAGGGATTTTTTTGGAAGATGAGTGAACAAATGTCTGACCAGTAGGTAGGACAGAAGAGCCTGGAGTCAAGTTTTTTTTTTTTTTTAATTTTATTATGTTATGTTAATCACCATACATTACATCTTTAGTTTTTGATGTAGTGTTCCATAGTGATGTAGTGTTTGCGTATAACACCCAGTGCTCCATTCAATACGTGCTCTCTTTAAAGTCTTTACAATTCCACTGACCACTGATTTTTTTCCCACACAGAAGCAATTATCATATTTGAGCCCCAGCTATATAAGTCGATCACCAAATATTTACTATTTTAGATAGAGACACATATGAGAATCAAGTAAAACCCAATTCTTGGTACTCCTCCTCTAAGTCTCCATTTTATGTATGTAGGTATGTAGGTATGTATTTGGTGAATAAATGGGAGAATGAAGATAGAAGGCATATAAAGTTCCCTTTCTGTTCTCTTCTGTAATTAGTATTGCCAGTACCAAATACTTTTATTATATCTTTCCATGTCTGTAGCCTGGAACTATGTGGAATACTTAATTTTTTTATTAAAGTGTAACATGCAAGAAAAATGCACTTTATATCCTAACTTTATAGTTTTTTTATTATGTTATTTTAGTCACCATACAATACATCATTAGTTTTTGATGTGGTGATCCACAATCCATTGTTTTCATATAACACCCAGTGCTCCATGCAGTACATGCCCTCCTTAATACCCATCACCGGGCTAACTTTATAGTTTGATAAATTTTCATGAAAGGAACCCACTGGAATAGTTATAACCAGAGGCAAGAAATAAAATATTCTGTTACCTTAGAAGTGCTTATCACATCCCTCCCAAATGTAAAAACTATCCTGCTTCCTTCCATCATGGATAGGTTTTGCCAGATTTTGAATTCCATGAAAATGGCATCATACAGCATGGATTATTTTAGTGTCTGGCTTCTTTTGCTGAACATTATGTTCATGAGATTTACTTGTGTTGTTGCATGAAGCTGTGGTCTTTCTCATTTTTATTGTGTAGTACCACAGTGTGTGAATATGCCACAATCTACTTATCCTATTGTTGGAATCCTATTTCCTCCCTCCCCCAGTTTTTGATTATTGCATATTAATTTGAGCGGTCTTCTGCATGTCTTTTTGTGCTGATTTGCACTCAGTTCATTTGTTATGTATCTGAGAATGCCATCTCTGCCTTATCAGGGGTTATATTGTTCAACCATAACAAATAACACTAACTTTCAAAGTGGTTCTAACTATATTCCCAATAGAAGACTGGAGTTCCAAGTGTTCTACATTTTTACCAACATGATGTTATCAGAAGTTTAAAATTGGGACGCCTGGGTGGCTCAGTAGGTTGAGCATTTGCCTTTGGCTCAGGTCATGATCCCAGGGTCCTGGGATTAGAGCCTGTCTTGGGGCTTCTTGCTTAGTGGGGAGCCTGCTTCTCCCTCTTCTTCTGCCTGCTGCTTCCCCTGCTTGTGCTCTCTCTGTCAAATAAATAAATAAATAAAATCTTTTTTAAAAAAAGAAGTTTAAAATTTTACTCGTGTGAATATGAGGTGCTTTCTCATGATCTTAATTTACATTTTTCTCATTACTAATGAGGTAGAACACATGTTCATGCATACTGACCACTTGAATGTATCTTTTTTGTAAGTGTCTATTCAAATCATTTGCCCTGTTTTCTGTAAGTTTGCTTATTTTTTTCTTACTTCTTTTTTTAAAAAAGATTTTATTTATTTATTTATTAGAGAGAGAGGGGCAGGCAGAGGGAGAAGCAGGCTTCCCTATGAACAGGGAGCCCGATGTGGGGCTCGATCCCAGGACCCTGGGATCATGACCTGAGCCGAAGGCAGACACTTAACCGACTGAGCCACTCAGGTGTCCGTTACTTACTGCTTTGTAGGAGTTCTTTATATATTCTAGGTATGAGCCTTTTCCTACTTATATGTATAGGATCTTCTGCCCGTCCCTGGCTTGCTTTTCATTTCCTAATGGTATCCTGTGAGTACCAGAAGTTTTTAACACAAATATAGTCTACATTTGTCATTGTTTCCTCTATGGTTAGTCCTCTTTGGGAAATTGTTGCTTACTCGAAGATCATAAATATACTATATCTTCTAGAAGTTTTATTGATTTATACTTCACATGTAAATCTACAGTGGATCTGGAATTGATCACTTATATGTGGGAGTTGAAATTTATATCTTCCACATAGTCAACTGATTAATACCTTTTATTTAAAAGAATGTCTTTCTACACTATCCTGTCACTTTGGTCATAAATACATGGAGCTTATGTTAAACCTCCTGTTTTAGTGCATTAGTCTAATTGTCTACCCTTGTGTCTCTATCATACTGTTGTATTTACTCTAGCTTTATAAAAAGGCTTCATATCTAAGAGCATAAACTACTCTCTTTCATCTTCATGACTCCCTATATTTTTGGAATTAGTTTATCAATTTACATACATGTACACACACAGCAGGATTTTAATTAGCATTGTAGTGGTCCAAGAGAGTGTGCTATTGGTGCAGAGATAGAAAAAAATCAACCAATGAAATGAATAGAGAGCACTGGAAGCACATGGAAAGACAATTAGGGTTAATTAAGAAAGAAAAAGACTAAAATTAATGAGCATCTCCAAGAACTACAGATTGTGCTTCGTAAACTGTGGAGGGCTGTTGCCATTTTCATTCTGCAGAGGAAAATGAAGTAAGCATCTCACATGAGCAAGCAAGTGAAAGAACTGGTATTTGAATCCAAGAACATTTAGTTCTTAGTTTTTTGTTTTGTTTTGTTTTGTTTTTGAGAGGGAGGGAGAGAGAAGGTACTGAGAAGGAGCAAAGGGAGAGGCAGAGAGAGAGCATCCTAAGCAGGCTCCACACCCATTGTGGAGCTTGATATGGGGCTTGATCTCACAGCCCTGAGATCATGACCTGAGCCAAAATCAAGAGTCAGATGCCCAACCAACTGAGCCACCCAGGCACCACCACTGAGTTCTTACTTTTAAGGCTGTGGTCTTTCTGTCACACTGGTCAGTCAGCAAAGGAAGGGGAAAAGTGATTTAGAGTTCCCTGCAGCTCTATACCTAACTCAGTGGTTCTCCCTGGGGGCAATTTTCTCTCCCCTGGTAGTCCAGTCCAAATGTCTGTAGAGTCGAGGTTGAGAAACCCTGCTTTACCCTAAACCACTTTGTCCTTCTTGGACTCAGTTCTGTCACATCCTCTGGGGCAAGTCTGGGTTCCAGTGTGGAACAACTGGATTTCACTAAGTGTCTGAGTTAGCATTCCATACTGCACATTTGCCCTCACCTTTGGAATCTAGCTCCTCAAAGGCTACATTTTTGTTCTTAAGGATGATTGTATATATGACAGTTAATTTTACATCAGCTTGGCTGGGCCAGCGTACCAAGATATTTGGTTAAAAATTATTCTAGATGTTTTTGTGAAGGTATTTTTTTAGATGAGATTAACATTTAAATCAATAGGCCTTGAGTATCTTCCATGATGTGGGTGGGCCTCATCCAAGCAGTTGAAGGCCATAAGAAAAACAGGGAACTTCATTAGCCGATTCCCTTTGGACTGGAACTGGAACTTCGGCTCTTCCCTGGGTCTTTAGCCTGTTGGCTTACCTCCAGATTTTGCCAGCTTCTACAATTTCATGAGTCAATTCCTTAAAATCTCTCTCTGCCCACCCCTGTCTCTCTTTCACACACACTATTGGCTCTGTTTACCTGGTGCTATAGTTTGAACAGTTGTATCTCTCCAAAATTCATATGTTGGAATCCTAACACCCAATAGGATGGCGTCAGGAGGTGGGGCATTCGGGAGGTGCTTAAGTCATAAGAGTGGAACACTCGTGAGGGGGATTAGTGCCTCATCAAAGAGGCTCCAGAGAAATATCCAGCCCCTTGCACTATGGGAGGATAAAATCAGAAGTCTGAAAAGTCCCTGGAAGAGGGCCCTTGCTGACCATGCTGATACTCTGATCTTGAACTTGCAGCCTCTAGAACTATGGGAATTAAATTTATGTTGTTTAAGCCACACAGTTGTGATATTTTGTTATAGTAGGTACTGAGATACCTGTAGAACCTGACTAATACAATACAGAATAGACATTATGAATACTATCTTAATGACTTACCAGCCATGTATCTTTATGCTAGTCCCTTAAATCTCTATGTTCAAGAAGTGGGAAATCTACTGAGGAGGGGCTGCCATGGTAGATGTTTCCTAAATATGTTTCCCCATTCCAATTTATTCAATAAGTATGCATTGAGCACCTGCCATGTCCCAGGTCAAATGTAGCAGAAAGGTTGATGCAAGTCCCAATATCCCTGCCTCAAGGCTTTCACACCCTAGTGGCAGGGACATATACCAAACACATAATTGTGCTGCAGAGTGATTAGGGCAGCCCTCGCTGTATTCATTAAGGACCAAGAAGCCCGGAGAAGGGCATCTTAAGCAGCCCAGTGATTGGGCTGTTTCCCAGAACACTTGCACCTTGAGAGAGAAATAGACACCAAACAGGAAAGGCAGGAGAAAGGAGGCAGGCATGCTAGCCTTCAGGGATGGATGCACATAGGAGTGCACTGGATGTCATGAATCCCATGGGGGTGGGCTCTTTGATGCTCAGAATTAAACTCTATCAATTGGAGCCTCCCCCAGTTAGTCTCCTGAAAGCACCTTATCCTTAATTTCCTTATGCCCAACTCACAGGACTGTTGTGATCAGATAAAATTAATATGTGTCAAAATAATGTGTAAAGTGCAGAGCAAAATAAAAATTAAGTCTTTGACTTTTTGAGGCAATTAGTGACTGGGGAGATACTCAGATTCTAGCATTAGTGAATGGAATTAGTTAACTCCATCAGTGATTTAAGAGCCGATTATCTTGGGGGGAAATGAATATTTCAGAGTCTTTTCTGTGAAGTAATGATAGCTAAAAACACCTCCTTCACAAAGAAAAATACATATGTGTGTTCTTTCTAAACTATTAGGCGTTATAAAAACATTTGGTGACTTTGTCATCTCTCTCTGTTCCCCTTGTTTTTTCAGGCCCTAAAATGTTTAAAAGATTAATTAGATCCACCCTCACATTGGTTATAGAATCTGACTGATGTGTATTTGGTTTCAATGTTTCAATCCTATGTATATTCATGAAAGTGAGAGAGGAGAAAATTACTTCCTGCCCAATAGATTCTAATGAGGATTTTGATAAGCAGAACAATCATTTAATTGGTACATTTCTATTTCTACTACTGTCAGGCTGGGACAAGAGGCTCCTTATGCAAATCAAGAGGAATGGGAAAGTGGATGCTGATTTATGGATTACTAGTGATAAATCAACATATTTTTCCGACCTTGAGAACTCAGCTTAAAGAGCAAGGTCAAAGACACCAGCTCCAAAGTGAGAATACATAGAAAAGATTGGGGCCATGCTGAATTAGTGATATTTTAACTGCTTATTACTGCTCTACATGAATATAACAGAATATACTATTATACATTGTTATGGGCTGAATTGTGTCCTCCTCACCCCACCAAATTCCTATGGTGTAGCCCTAATCTCCAATGTAAATGTATTTGGAGATAGGGCTTTTAGGAAATAATCAAGGTTGGGATGCCTGAGTGGCTCAGTTGGTTAAGCATCTGCCTTCAGCTCAGGTCATGATCCTAGGGTCCTGGGATTGAGTCCTCCATCGGGCTCCTTGCTCAGTGGGGAGCCTGCTTTTCCCTCCGCCTGCTGCTCCTCACTCCCCCTGCTTGTGCTCTCTTTCTCTCTCTCACGAATAAATCAATAAAATCTTTAAAAAAAGGAAATAATTAAGGTTAAATTAAGTCAAGAAGGTGGAGTCCTAATCAGATAGAATTGGTGGTTTTACAAGAAGAGGAGATCTCTCTCTCTCTTTCTATGCACGTGCACCCAGGAAAAGCCATGTGAGCACATAAGGAGAAGGCAGCTCTCTATAGCCAGCAAGAGAACTCTTACCAGAACCTGACCATGCTGGCACCCTGATCTTGGACTTGCAGCCTCCAGAACTGTGAGAAATAAATGTCTGTGGTTTAATCCACTCAGTCTATGGTATTTTGTTGTGCTTTCTGTTATTCATGTATCCAGAAAACATTTATTCTTGTGAACATAATCTGTGCTAAATTCTGTGCTAGCCCTTGGGTAGCAAAGGCTATTAGAACCTAGTTTTTGCTTTTCCATGACTCAGAGTTTAGTGGAATGGACAAACATGATTGAATCATTACAAGTCAGACTTGTAATAGAAGTAAAAGCAAAGAGCATGGGTACACACAGAAGTACATATGTTTGTATTCCTGGAAGAGTCAGGGGATGCTTATTTTAAGAGGTGACATTTGAGCTAAGACTTGAAAGATGTCTTGCAGGGAGATTAGGACATTCCAGGCAGAAGCAATAGCATGTGGGAAAGCTAGAAGGGGAAATGGAAACTTTGAAGAAATTTAAAGTAGTTTTTATGCATGGAGTACAGGATTGTAAGGGAAATGGTAGGAAAGAAGAGAGGAATGTGAAAAAGGAAGGGATATCATGCATCATCTAGGCTCAGAAGTTTGGATTTTAGGGGCACCTGGGTAGCTTAGTTGGTTAAACATCTGCCTTTGGCTCAGGTCGTGATCCTGTGGTCCTGGGAGAGAGCTGGCATTGGGCTCCCTGCTCAGCGTGGAGTCTGCCTCTCCCTCTGCCCCCTTCCCCCAACACCGGCTTGTGCTCTCTCTCTCTCTCAAAAAAAAAAAAAAAAAAAGTTTGGATTTTATCCTGAAAGTAAATAAGGACCTTTGAAGATTTTTCTTCACGAATTTTGGGGTTCTGTATTAAGTGGTTATATATTTATAATTGTTATGTCTTTCTGATAGATTGATACTTTTCGCATTATAAAATGTCTTTCTTTATCTCTAGTAACAATGTCTACCTTAAAGTATATTTTGTCCGGATATAATGGCTACTCAAGCTCTCTTTAGGTTACTGTTTTATGCTATATCTTTCTCTGTCCCTTTACCTTCCACCTATTTATATCTTTGAATCTGAAATGTTTCTTTTGCTGGATAATTTTATTTGTTTGTTTTCATTCTGCTGATCTCTGCATTTTGATTTGTGTTTAGTTCATGGACATATCATATAATTACCATAAATATGGTAAGATTTACATCTGCTATTTTGTTGTTTGTTTTCTACGTGTCTTATGTCCCTCTCCTCCACTATTGTATTATTGTGTGTTGAATGGACTTTTAAAAACTGTATTATTTTAATTACCTTGTCATTATTATTATTATTATTTTTACCATATTTATTATACCACTGTTTTCTCAGTGACTGCCCTGGGGATTATAATTAACATCTTAATTTAAAACAATGTAGTTCATAGGCACCTGAGTGGCTCAGTTGGTTAAGCATCTTTCTCATTTTGGCTCAGGTCATGATCTCAGGGTTGTGAGATCGAGCCCGGAAACAGGCTCTGCACTGAGTGGAAAGTCTGCTTAAGATTCTCTCTCTTCCCCTCTGCCCCTCTTCCCACTTGTGTTCTCTCCTTCCCTATCTCTCTCAAATAAATAGATAAATCTTTAAAAATAACCCAACAATCTAGTTCAGATTAAAAACTACTTAGTTTATTTTTTTAAGATTTTATCCATTTACTTGAGAGAGAGAGAGTGAGAACAAGAGCAGACTCCCCGCTGAGCAGGGAGCCCTATGTGGGGCTCAATCCCAGGACTCTGGGATCATGACCTGAGCCGAAGGCAGACGCCCAACTGACTGAGCCACCCAGGCAGCCCCAAAACTACTTAGTTTTAACAGCACAAAAACTTTGATCTGATATAGCTCCCTTTCTTCCCCCCTTTCTTCATGTTATTATCATGATACAAACGACATCTCCCTACATGTTGAGCCCATCAACATACATTCATAATTATTGCTTTGTGCAGGTAACTTTTTAATTACTTAGGAGAAGGGTTACAAATAAAAATAAACATTCTACTAAAGTCTTTAATAATTACCTATGTATTTACCTCTGCCAACATTCTTTATTTCTTCATGTTATTTGAATCACCCTCTGTTGTCTTCTCATTTCTGCCTGAAGGATTCACCTCAGTATTTCTCATGGGCAGATCTGGAGAGGAGTTCTCTCTGTTTTTGTTTATCTAGAAAAGTTTTAATGTTTCTTTATTTCTTGGAAGATGGTTTTGCTGAATGTAGCATTCTTAGCATAGTGCATATGTCATGGTCATTCCATTGCCTTTTGGCTGTCACGGTTTCTGGTAAGAAATCAACTGTTAATCTTATGCAGGATTCCTTGAATGTGATGAGATGCTTCTCTCTTGATGCTTCTGGGGTTCTCTCTTTGTCTTTGGACAGTTTGACTATGATGTGTCCGGGTGTGGATCTCTGAGCTTCTCCACTTGGTCTTGAGTTTCTTGGATGTATAGGTTAGTATTTTTCATCAAAGTTGGGAAGTTTTCAGCCATTATTTCTTGAAATAATCTTTCTCCCTCTTCTGCCCTCTTCTCCTTTTGTGACGCTCATTACAAGTTATGTGTATGTTACTATGATGCTGTCCCACAGGCCCCTTAGGTTCTGTTAACTTCTCTTTACTTATTTTTTTCTTTTATTTCTTATACAGCATAATCTCAATTGGCCAATTTTCAAATTCACTATTTTTTTTCTCCTCTGCTGGCTCAAATATTCTGATAAAAGTTTTCATTTCAGTTATTGTATTTTTCAACTCTATAATTTCCGTGTGGTTCTTTTTTATGACTCTCTCTATTGATATTCTCTATCAGGCATTGTTCTCATACTTTCCTTAATACTTTAGACTTGGTTTTCTGTAGTTCTTAAAACATATGTACAGTAGATGATTTTAAATCTTTGTCTAGTAAGTTCAACATTCATTTCCCTCAAGGATAGTTTCTATTGATTGTCTTTTCTTTTTTTTTTTTCTCCTGAGCATGGGCCCTACTTTATTCCTTGCATATCTCTTAATTTTTTGTTAAAAACTGGATATTTAAATGAATATAGCATGGTAACTTTGGTAATGAAATTCTCTCCCCTCTACCATGATATCATTATTGCTGTTTGTACTTCTTATTTTGGCTGTTGCTGTTTGTTTAGTGAATTTCCTGGATTAATTCTGTGAAGTCCATGCTCTTTGTTGTATGCAGCCACTGAAATCTCTACTTGATTGTGAGTTTTAATTTTTAGTGAGCTCAGCAAGACATCACAGTGAGCTTTGAGCTATGCTTTGGCATTTAGGTAAGTAGGGGTGGTCTGCATTCTTATCTAGTGCTCTGGAACTTGCACTGCCACGACCCTTGTAGGCAATCTATTGTGGATATCATTTTGCTTTCCATACCAACCTGATTATTTGAATATATAATCAATAATAATATTATTTTCATTTCAATCTACTCTGGAGGCTAGCAATAATACAGTTTCATATTTGTATATTAGTAAAAATCCATTGAATTTGATAACCCTTCAGGGCTTTCAAAGTGGTGTCACAGTTATGATATCATCCTTTTCTCAAATAACACTGAATTGACATCATTGTCCTCATTTCATATTGGGAAAGGTAGTTTCTAAGATATTCAGTGGTTTGCTCAGTGAGACAGATGATTAATGGCAGATGCATGATCTATGTCTGGTCTTTTATTCTTTCTACTACCATACAGAGCAGAACTTGTTAGCATGTCATATGGGGCTCCAGTGCCAAGGGAAGCCAATCTAAACTGATTTTGCTTGAGATGATTGTTAGAAAGTGAGACACTCACCCACAGAGCCAACGGGAAACCTTGCCAGATATTTTGAGGGCTCTTCAACCTCCCTGTTGAGAAAGGAAACTCTACTTCCTCATCACTTAACACTCATGTCACAGTTTTGGTGAGGGCCTTGTCACAACGGGCAAAATTCTTTTTCAGCTGAAAGCTGTTCATGCATATTCAGAGATGTAAATTAGAATGTGTGCCCTTAACTGGAAAGAAGTTAATAACCTGTAATAGCTGTGCCTGGCACTCCAACGCTCTTATGTCTTCATTAAGCAGTGGCGAGAGAGAATGGTTTCTCATGGAAACCAGTTTTGTCTTTTGATGTCTGTGGACTAATAACATGATGGTTTATATTTCTGATAAAGGGATGCCTTCTTTGTGGGCTTTTATTCTTCACCTGAAATTTAAAAGAATAGAAAATAAACTTATACTCTTGAAATGATAGGATCTTAGACTTGGGAATCATGCTTCAACAATCTTCTCATTGTATTAGCAGAGGAAACTGAGTCCCAGAGAAGCAAAGCAACTTTCCCAAGGGCACATAGTCCAAACTGAGAATTATTTAGTCATTATTTGCTTTTCTTTCCTACAATACATACTATAATCTCTCATTCATTTGTTTTGTATTTATGCTATATCATCATTAAATCTTAATATTTAAAAAATTATATGTCAAGGGTTGATTGTAGACCTTTTACTGGGTAAGCTTTTCAGAATGCTGAGGTATAGAGGCTTACAATTAGGTAGAGGAAATACACAAAAGTTAACAAGTAAACTGCATATATATAAGAATAAGGGTATGCATACTATTCCTTTGGAGAGTATATCCTTATGGTTAGTTGATGGAATATCTGATTGTTTTCCATTTGTTGAATGCATATGGTAAATATTTACACATTATGTAAATGCAGTGTGACAAATGCTTAGGGACATAATAACATGAATGAGACAAAATCCCTGCCTGCCTAGAGCCTGCAATTTAATGAGGCAACCTGCATATAAGCAAATATGCAAATGATTTCATGTTATTACATAACCAAACATGCACACAAATACAGAGAGTGGATGACCTACTCCTACACTGTTTCCAGATGTCCTATTACATCTTCATCTTATTTCGGCCATTTTTCTCTATCTCAGCCATTCTGGCGGCTTATCCATTTCTGATCATACCATGCCTGTGAGACAGTCTAGATAGCATATAACCATGTGAGTGCTGAAGCCATAGTGCCTGGTTTGCATGCCAGCTCTGCTGCTTACTAATCAGGTGGGGTAAGGTAACCTCTCTGTTTTTCCATTTCTTCATCCATAAAATGGGTATGATAAAATTATCTTCCTCATAGTTTTTTTTTTTTAATTTTAGTTCCAGTATAGTTAACATATAGTGTTATGACTTTCAAGTGTACAATATAATGATTCAACATTTCCATACATCACCTGGTGCTCATCACGACAAGTGCACTCCTTAATCCCCATCACCTATTTCCCCTATCCTCCCACTCACCTCCCCTCCGGTAACCATCTCTCATAGGGTTTTTATGAGGAATAAATGAGTAAGGACATGCAGATTTTAGAACTGTTTCTGGCCCACAGTTAGCACTAAAATATTAGCTATTAGTACAAAGGAAGGAACCACTCCCCACCCCCTTTTCAAGTGGGGGAGGGGCAGAGGAAGAAGGAGAGAGAGAATCCTAAGCAGGCTCCAAGCCCAGCATGGAGCCTGACACAGGGCTCAATCTCATGACCCTGAGGTCATGACCTGAGCTGAAATCAAGAGTCAGACACTTAGCTAACTGAGCCACTGACACGTCCACCCCAGGAACAAACCACTGGTGCAACAGCTTGATTGGAGCTTGAGGGATTTATGCTGAGCACAAAAAATGAACTTGAAAGGGTATATGTTATATACTTCCATTTACATAGCATTCTTAAAATGACAAATTATAGAAATGGAGAACATATTAGTGTTTTCTAAGGGTGGGAGGGTGGAGAGAAGTGACTGGGTCTCTAAAACAGTAGCACAAGGGATCCTTGTGGTGGAACTATTCTGTATCTTGACTGTGGTGATGGTCATGCAAATCTCCATGTGTGATAAAATTGATGTAAATAAATCCACCACACACATACACAAATGAGTGCATATAAAACTGGTGAAATACAAACAAGGTTGGTGGATTGCATAAATGCAAGTTCATGGTTGAGTATTGTACTATAGCTATGTTAACACTGGAGGGTAACTAGGTGAAGGATATAGAGGAATCTCTATTATTTCTTACATTTGATTGGCCTTTACTGGCCTCAGTAAAGGTGTCTTCTGCCTTCTGAGGAGCTGTTCCTTGTAATAAGATAATTTGAGTGTCTTGTGCAAGAGGTACAGATCTGTACGTCTGAAACAAATAATGCAATATATGTTAAGAAAAAAAAGAAGAAGAAGAAGAAGAAGAAGATAGCAGGAGAGGAAGAATGAAGGGGGGTAAATCGGAGGGGTAGATGAACCATGAGAGACAATGGACTCTGAAAAACAAACTGAGGGTTCTAGAGGGGAGGGGGGTGGGAGGATGGGTTAGCCTGGTGATGGGTATTGAGGAGGGCACATTCTGCATGGAGCACTGGGTGTTATGCACAAACAATGAATCATGGAATACTACATCTAAAACTAATGATGTAATGTATGGGGATTAACATAAGAATAAAAAAATTTTAAAAAAAAGAGATAATTTGAGTGTCTTGGTGAGACCCAAATGCTGGCATTAAATACAAATGAAAGACAAAGACAGCAGAGTTCAGTTCAGTATGAAGAGGTATGCCCCAATATTCAGAATCATCAGATAATTTTAGAAGCCCCTCTGTATGGTAGTGAGTTCTTTGACCCTGTTTGTATGCCAGGAGAAGCAAGAGTTATAGGGAGTGCTTTAGAGGGCACTTGCTGGTAGATTACACTAGGCGCCATTTAAGGAGCCTTCTGTTTAAGTTTCTATGGCTCCATTTTGCCCAGAATGGAGAATATTTTAGCTTATTAGTACAAAATAGGAATTTTATCACATTAAAACATTAGCCACTGTCACCTAGCAAAGTAGTGAAACAAGATAGAAAGGGCACAGGAAATACTTTTGGATGTATTTATTCAGCACATAGAATCATTGGATTCAGCCTAAAGGAAGATGGGAAAGATAAATAAAATGTGGACGGTGGTCACCCACAGTTTATAATCTGACTGGAGGGGGAGCCATGTGTAGAAAGACATGTGCAAAACAGTAAGGAAATGTAAAATGCTATGTGTGGAAAGAGAAATTATCATTTTTTTTGGAAAGGGAAATTATTAATCTACATGTTTCAAGCTTCCCTCCTCCTTAACTATTCATCTTTCCTTCCACTGGTCTTTTAAGGAAGTTTTGACTTTGCCAGACATTATCTGAGGCCTGAACATTTATGTATAGGTTTTTGTGTAATACACATTTTTGTTTCCTAATTTTGCAAGATGGGGAATCCTGGAAGAGGGACTAGAGAGGTCAGAACAAAAGTACAGCGAAGGCCGTGCCTGGCTTGGCTGCAGCTCCTCCCATGAAGGTCACTACAAGGACATCCACTTTGAGTAGAATGGGTTTTGAGCAGAAGAGTACCTCGGAGGATTCTGGCTGCCCTGCGGGAGAAAAGACACGAGAGGGTGGAGAAGAGACAGGGAGATGGGGAGGAAGGTATCACAAAAACCCAGGTGACAGGTGATGCGGCTCTCACCAACTTATTTGTGGTGGACAAAGCAGTTAGATGGGGTGTTTCTGAAGGTAGAACTGAAGGATTTGCCTATGGACTGAATGTGCTGGTCTAAAGAAAGTGAATTCTGAGTGAAATATCAGTCAGAGAAAGACAAATACCATATCATTTCACTCATACGTGGAATTTAAGAAACAAATGAACCAAGAAAGAAAAAAGAGACAAACCAAAAAACAGACTCTTAAATACAAAGAACAAATTGGTGGTTGCTAGAGGGGAGGAGGGTGGGACAATGGGTGAAATAGATAAAGGGATTAAAAATATACTTATCTTGATGAGCACTGAGAAATGTATAGAATTGTTGAATCATTATATTTTACACCTGAAACTAATGTAACACTGTATGTTAATTATATGAATGAATGAATGAAAAAGAAAGAAAGAAAGAAAGAAAGAAAGAAAGAAAGAAAGAAAGAAAGAAAGAAAGAAAGAAAGAAA
>NW_023270415.1:72487514-72584640 GCF_011800145.1 Mirounga leonina | reverse complement strand
AAAGAAAGAAAGAAAGAAAGAAAGAAAGAAAGAAAGAAAGAAAGAAAAAGAGAGAAAAGAAGGAAGGAAGGAAGAAAAAATTGTCAAGGCCAAAACCAAGGTGTTTGGACCAAACAATGGGAGAACAGAGTTGCTTTTTCACAATATAGGGAAGACTGTTGGGGGTGGGGGGCAGATTTTGGAGGAGAAATCAGGAGTTTGGTTTAAGTGAGCAGTTGAGAGAGGTTTAGCTGCAGATAACAATTTGGCATCTGTCAATGCAAGTAATTTAAAGCCTTGACATTGGCTGGGGTCACAAGGGGGATGACTGTAGACAGAGAAGGGCAGGGTTCTGAAGACTAAGGTCTGGGGCCCTTCCAAGGTCAGGGTTGGGGGAGGGAAAGAAGAGCCAGCAACGAAGACCTAGAGGGACCTACTAATAACACAGGAAAATATGCAAGAGAGAAGGGTATGCCAATTAGGGGGGAGCAAAGATAGGTGATGGCTAGAGGCATATTTAGGTCAAAAAGGCCTTTAAATTTTGTTTTGTTATGATTGACATTGTTAAAGTATATTTCTATGATGATAGGGATGATCTAATAGAACAAGAACATGATGATGCAGAGCAGGAAGGGGGGTAATTGCTGGAAATATATCCTAGAATAGATAACAATGGCTTTTAGCTAGTTTGCAAGTAGATGGTTGATTAAAGAGGAAATGTGGACAATGCATTTATAGTAGCTGAAGAGAAGGCAGAGTGTATTGGTATGAATGCAGCTAGGTTGCAGATGTGGGTGGGAGGGTGAAGAAATTATCTTCCGCTTGTTTATTTTCCCAAGGAAATGGGAAGTGAGGCCATCAGGTAAGAGTGACCATGGGGGAGGGGAGCTTGCAGATCAGAGGATAGAGTAGGTGTAAAACAGTCATGAAGGTGACTGGGAATGAAGCTCCATCAGGATAGGTAATAGAATTTCTGTTAGGACTATGAGCCCACCTGAGGAGAGTGACCTTCAAAATTTTAAAGTGATTTTTTATATCTGCATATTTGAGTGTTTTTTCCTGGTCATGATCAGCTTAGCTGGATCAGGAACCAAGCAAGTGGGGAATCATTTAACTAAGGTGGTACTTTTTCAGGTGAGTTTGACAAAGGATCAAGGAAGCAGAGTAGTTGAGAATGCACTGATAGTGATTTTCATGATGGGCCATGCAATCTAAGCAGGTACAGAAGGAGGTGAGGAATGGAGGGGCAGGAGTAGGAGATAGGGAATAATGGTAACATTATGGATCGTGGGTTGTAGTGAAGTCAAACAATTTCTCTTTTCTCCTCTCTAAATAAAAGACTTTGAAAATAAATTATAGACTGATCTTAAAAGATGTATGATTAAAAACCATCATGATTAAAACAATGAAGAGCTAACATAATTGATTTAGCCAGGTTAAGCAATAAAATAAAATTAATCTATATCTTGCTTATTATTTAATTTGTAACAGTGCAAATTTAATGTAGCTGAAATTGTGAGCAAGTTATACAATGAAAGTTATGGCATTCCTTCAGTAAATACATGTGTGAGCATTTGTTGAACTACAGTATTTGGCTTTGAGAATAATTAAATAAGAATAATATACAAATTTAGGGGCACGTGGGTGGCTCAGATGGTTAAGCGTCTGCCTTCAGCTCAGGTCATGATCCCAGGGTCCTGGGATCAAGCCCCACTTCAGACTCTTGGCTCAGCAAGGAGCCTGCTTCTCCCTCTCCCTCTGCCTCTCTCCTTGCTTATGCTCTCTCTCTCTCTCTGTATCTCTGTGTCTCAAATGAATAAATAAAGTATTTTTTTTAAAAAGAATAATATAAAATTTAAAAGTAATTCCTTGGACATGATCATATTGCTAAAAACTGATTTGTCCAAATAGCATGGAAGTTTACTTTTTGTTAACAGGAGATAGAAAATATTAAACATTTTGGAAGATACAATAAAATGAGACTGATTGTAATTAGAATTATTTGTTATGATTTGATAGAATATGTTTGAAGTATGTAATTAAATAAGGCACATCTAATTTAAAAAAGTCACATAAAATCTTTATTTGGTAGTTTCATCCAATATAATCTGAAAATTTTAGTCTCAGAACGTATCTCAGTTATATTTGGAAGAATTAGCATCATGCATCTAGCTTGTTTTCAAGTATTTTTTTTCTTTCCAGATGATGACATATTTTTAGGAGTTTGAGAATAACTGAAAAGAATTGCTTATACTTAAATATATGAAAAAAGCCATTTACAAGGTTTCATATTTCTCAGACATGCTACCTGCTCCTTTGACTTGCTCTCCTAAGTCTCTTTACAAAAGCAATGAATTTTTGTAACAATAAATGGGAGATGAATGAAATAAAGTCTAGGTCATCAAAGAAAAATCATCACAACTCCTACTCCCCAAACTCTATTCATCCTTTCAGAATATGTCAAAAAGTCTCAATAACCCAATTGCTAAAGCCATGCTTTGCTCTTTGCAGAAAAGATCGAAGGACTCCATTGTGAGGACAAGATTTTGGTGGAATGATGAATCTTTCAAAGAGTCTTCCATGAAAGCAAGATTTTAAAGTTGCTTTATTTGGTGCTCTGAAGATAGTTCTATCTGGAGCAATTCTCCACAATCAGATTCTGGACAGCTGAGGGCTACACTTTCTGTGCTAGAGTGGAAAAAAGACCATTGTGAAGAGAAAGGTAGAAATGGAATCATTGTATGATGCTATAAAGAGCACATATAGATGGTAATTAAGCCTTGGAAATCAATTTGCAACTTAATGAGTGCCTGAATATTTCTTGGAATGTTTTAATGAGAGGGAACATTTGAAAAGCATTGCATCTGATAATCTTTAAGGTCTTATTTCAAGTAGAAGTTTCTAAGATGACTATATAACCTACACCTTGTAGATAAGGAAATAGGGCCAAGTAAAGATAAAAGTCTTGAGTTATTTTCCATATCTGGTGTTGGTATGGTGTTTTGCTCTACCTCATTTGATACTTACCCACTTCAACATGGATGTAGATTCAAATCCTAGCCCTGTCACTTACCAGTTGTGTTACTCTTGGCAACTTAATTAACTTCCTAGAGCCTCAGTTTTCCTATCTGTAAAACAGTAATAATGATACCTACCTAATTATAATTGTTCTAATCATGAAATGAGATAATATATGTAAAATGCCTGGCACATAACATGTAACTAAGAAATATTGATTTTCACCTCTTTCCATATTCATTCCTTTTCTTGTAGTATGGTTATTAGTGAAGATATTTGTTTTCCTGCAAGAAAATGATTACTTTGAACATAAGACTCCATAGCTTATTTACTTTTGTATAATCCTTTTGTGCTTTGATCAGTACCTAGCACCTGGTAAGTGCTCAATAAATGTTAGTTGTAGGAATGGAAAATGGAATCTCCTTTTGAAATTCAGATACTGTGGGGGGCGGTGAGGTGTGAGGCAAGTCAGATGGCTTAATAGTTAATTGTTCTCAGTTATTAGCATATAGTAGTTAATAAATTCACTAAACTTTAGGGCAAATTACCTAGAGATCTGATATAGAGCAAAGCAAGTCTTGGTGAGGTACTGAAAAGGTGTTATATGCAACTGATAAATTATTGAACACTACATCTGAAACTAATGACTAACTATGTTGGCTCAATGAATTTAAATTAAAAAATTAAAAAAAAAGAATCTTCTTGGTCTCTCATTCTATCAATCATTCGCTTAACATCTATTGATTTCCTACTCTGTATCTTTGTGTATGGAAGTATAAAAATGAATAAAATGAGATCCCTGCTTTCTGCTACCTCATAGTATAGTAAGTAAGACAGACCACATGGTAGGAGTGGACTGTGCCAGTCACAGACATAGTAATATTTTTAACTCCTTTAAGTGCCGAACAGTCTTCTAAATGCTATACTTGAACTGACTCACTTAACACAGCCACCTCTGTAAACGGTATTCACGTTTCAATTTTACACATATGGAAAATGGGAAAAATGAAGTAACTTGCTAGAAATTGCACACTTAGTAACTGACAGAGCTGGGGATCGAATCTCAGTACTTTAGCTCCAGAGCTTCCCTTCTTCAAAGGGGAGAGTTCTGTGGTTGGAAGGTAAAGCAGACTTTGTGGATGAGCAGTAGCTCAGCTAGTAAATGAGCTAGAGCTCAGCGATTAAAAGCAGTGTCTGTGGATTGCACAGCCTAAATTTGAATCTTGCCTGTGCTCTTTCTTAGCTATATTTTTGGGCTAGTTATTTAATCTTTTTATGTCACAGGTTCCTCGACTAGAAAATGGAACTAATGAACATACCTTGCAGGGATTTATAAAGGTAAACTAAAATGTAGTGTATAAAGTTACTGGCAAATCAGATCAATCAAGTACAGCTAAAGATGGATGTGTAAGTACAGGCATAGATCAGATGACACAATCCAGGCAGAAGGCAAATCATGGCCAAGTCATGGATGCAGACAGAAAAGGGTTGGGTGCTCTGGGGAGCAAGGTCAAGGAAGGTTCTTACTGAGTCCCCAAAATGTCCCTAAAGTAATGGTGAAGGTGAGGTGACACTAGGGAACGATCATTTGTTCCATAGGTGCCTTATTGTTGGCCTCAAGTGACTTTCTTTCTGAAGCTTAAGTAACTCATCCCTGAAATGGGCATAATATTGAACTAATAGGATATAAAAGATATGCAAGATTGAGTAGGGAAAAGAGTCTGGCACACCTTAGATGCTAAAACTTCCTTGGTTGAATCTAAATCTGATCATGGCCAAAGTGGAGGGTCTAGGAATCAGTGACCACATCATTTTCCAGACTCATAAATCTGTTCTCCTGGCGTCATGCAGGGGGCTCAGTCAGTGTCAGGGTCAGTGATTGGCAGCATAGTAAGCCAAATCAGAGCTGCCTCAAGACTGGGAAATTACATAGTAGCTTCCTGCCCTGCTCTCTGTGCTGGCAGAGTGCAGACCTGACCACCTAGTTTCCATGTCACTGTTCCCTGAGGCACTAAATGTGGATTGAGAAGAAGCTTTGAAAAGTGTAAAGGGCAGACTTCTTCAGAGATTGGCATGCAGCGCATTAGAAAGAAGGGCATTATTGCCCTTCTTGATCAATGCCAAAGGATGGGGCAGTCTGCAGGACATTCATTTCCTGTTTCCTGCCTTATCATTATGCAGAAGACAAAGTGGAGCCCAATGCAACCCAACTGATTCCCTTAAAGGCATTTTGATTCAACCCACATACATTGAGCTCTTAAAATATGCCATGTGTTGGGCTGGGCTCATGTATAAGAAAGGTAATGCTGTTTTCAGTCTTTCCAGGAAAAAATCAAAAGATTACTGTATAGTGTAAAAGTGCCACGAGAGGAGTAAATTCTGGGCATAAGAAACATACAGCAGGGACAGTTAATTCAGCTTGAGGGTAGGTCTTTGGGAAGGTATCATTCATGGGATGTGCCTAGTGTGACCGAGGCACCTACCATCTTAATGACCTAAGAGTGTACTGAGCATTTGAGACAATTTCAGGTAGTTTAGTGGGGCTATAGGTATGGATCTTTAAGGACAGGTAAAGGCAGGTAAAGAGGTTGAGAATTTGGGAATTGAGAATACAGGATTTCTGCTTCTCAATATGAGATATAATCTTATTGACTTGCTTTTTTTAATTTTTAAAATTTATTTATTTATTTTAGAGAGAGAGAGTGTGTGTGTGTGAGCAGGGGGAGGGAGAAGGTGGGGGAAAGAATCTCAAGAAGACTCCATGCTAAGCGTGGAACCCAACATGGGACTTGATCTCACAACCCTGAGATCATGACTTGAGCTGAAACCAAGAGTTGGTTGCTTAACCAACCGAGCCACCCAGGCATCCTTTACTGGCTCACTTTTAACAGAAAGGACTTTAAAAAAGAACATAGAAAGACCTACAGTTATATTGGTCTTGGATGCATTCTGCAGCCTCAATGTAATCTTTATAAAATAGTCCAATTGGTAACTACTCATTGACTTAAAGATTAAATATGAATGTATGTAAAGTGCCTAATATGGTGCCTGACAAATTAGTGGTCAAGAAATATTCATTTCCTCCTTTATATTAACTCCACTCCTGGAATGACACTGAGCAAATTCAATCAGGACATCAGAAAAACAGATTAGAAATAACCCCAAAAAAGAAGATTTAGATGGTCAGAGTGGGCTATAGACTTAGCATGCTCTCCTTATTTTGTTAAAGAAAAAACAAACATGGAAATGATAAATCCATATATTATTGGAGGGCTTTCATGTGGAAGGGAGAACAAATTTATTTAGAATAGCTTTGGAAGATCATTTACCCCGCTTCTCCTTTTAGCTACATAATCCCTGCTTATCCTTTATATCTTAGGTCAAATGTCATTTCTTAACACTAAGGCTTTCTTTGCTACTATATGTATTTTTTAAAGATTTATTTACTTATTTGAGAGAGAGAGACAGAGAGCGAGCAGAGGGAGGGGCAGAAGGAGAAGGAGACAAGCAGACTCCCTGCTGAGCAGGGAGTCCATTGGGGGGCTTGAACCCAGGACCCTGAGATCATGACCTGAGCGGAAATCAAGAGTTGGACACTTAACTGACTGAGCCACCCAGGGGCCCCATTGCTACTATATTTTTAAAGAGCATTCCTACAACTGATTATTATTTTTGTCTGATTATGTGACCAGTGTTCATCTCTCCCCTCAACAGTAAACTCCATTAAAGCTGAGGCTATGCTTATTTTCTAAATCATTTGCCCTGCCCTTGGCATAAGACCATGTAACATGGAAGCCTCTTGAATATTTGTTGAATATTGTCCCTGCCCTCCAGCCTTACAGTCCTGTGAGTGGGACTTCACTGGAAACATTGATACTACTCAGGTTCTACAGCCTCAGGATAGATAAAGAGAAGACAGCCCCAAGCCTGACATTAGTTATTTTGAGCAGCAGAAACCAAACAGTTTACACAGAATAACTGATGTCCCCTTCTCCGATGGTGGAGCCCTTCACCTCCAGTTCCGGCTACTTCCTAGGGTCTTCATCTGAACACGTGGCCATATTGCTGAGAGTTAATGGAGAGAAAGTACGTTGCCCATCAGCAGACATTTTCGGAGTAATGAAGTGGAAAATATCAGAGTGAAACAAGGTCACAGCCCAGGAGAGGGCTTTCAGCAAAGGCAGCTCCAGCAGGCACAGGAGGACAAGGGGACTTATTTGATTGGGAGGGCGTGTTAGTCATGCAAATTAATGGAAAGGAAGCAAGAGAGGGTTACCTTGGTGATGAGCAATGATGACAAGGGAGTGGAGACATATGGCAGAAGAGGAAATGCAAAGTTATGTCAGCATGCAGTGATTCATAAATAACAGCAAGACGTCTGTGCAGGCTGATCGAAGACGTCTGGGGTGTTATGTAATCATGCCCCAGTGATGCATGAAGGCATTAAGCATTCTAATGTGCACAGTCTAACATGCCTGCTCTGTCGAAGAAGCCTGGGTTTTGTGGCCCTGAAGATAGAGTTTGCACAGCTAAAGAAACATTTTTTAAAAATGAATTCTCTTAGTACTTAGATCCAGTTTGGTGTAAGTCTCCTTAATACCTCTAAAAGCCATTCCCATTTCCATGCTCACTCATCCATTCATGCTTACTCATACATTTATTCATTAATTTATTCAACAAAATTTTAGTGCCTAGTTTCAGCCTCTAGGCTAGGTAGTGTGTTATTTTCTACAGCCACTTCTCATGTTCAGGTGACAGCCATCCCTTCATGGGATTATTGCAAGAGTTTTCATATTGATCCCCCTGTCTCTGATCCTTTCTCCATTCTTCAGCCAGGATGATTGTCCTAAATGGTGATATGGAAAATGCTTCTCCCTTGCTGTAACATACATTCCTTCCATCTTCTGTAAACAGCATCCATTCACCTGCTCATCCTCTGCCTCATTAACATTTTTGACAATGCTTCATATCTTCATATGAGATTTACTATTTATGAGATGTTCCTCCTACTGTGACTTAATTGACTGGTCAAGGGTGGCTTATGACCTGTCTGAGCCAATCAGAGAATCCTACTTTACCCTGCCCACAGTGAGTGCCTCAGATTTATGCAGATGCCACAAGCTAAACCAATCAAAGCAGTTTTCTGAAACCTAACTGGAGGTAGTGCAGAGGCAGGATTCAAGGGGCAAGGGCTCTCTGTGTGAATTTTCTATTACTGCAGAACCAATTACCATAAACATAGTGGCTTGAAGAACAGTGATTTAGCAGCTCACTCTTGTGTAGGTGAGGAGTCTGGCAGGTCCTGGCTAAGCTCTCTGCTCAGGTTAAAGAAGGCTGGAATCACAAGCCTGAAATGAAAGTGTTTGCTGGGCTGAATTCTCACCTGGAGGCTCTGGAAAAAAAATCCACTTCCATGTTCATTTTTTTTTTATTCTTATGTTAATCCCCATACATTACATCATTAGTTTTAGATGAAGTGTTCCATGATTCATTGTGCACAACACCCAGTGCTCCATGCAGAATGTGCCCTCCTCAATACCCACCACCAGGCTAACCCATCCTCCCACCCCCCTCCCCTCTAGAACCCTCAGTTTGTTTTTCAGAGTCCATCGTCTCTCATGGTTCGTCTACCCCTCCGATTTCCCCCACTTCATTCTTCCCCTCCCGCTACCTTCTTCTTCTTCTTCTTCTTCTTTTTTTTTTTCTTAACATATATTGCATGTTCATTCTTGTTGGCATTCTTGTTGGCTCGGTTGTAATACTTAGGTCCCAGTTTCTTTGCTGGTTGTCAACAAGCTGGGGGCTGCTCCTAGAGTCTGCTCACATTCCTTGCCACAGGGCACCCTCCATCTTCAAACCAGCAATAGTGCATCAAATACTCTCATGATTTGGAATCTCTGACTTCTCCCAACATATGGAGAAAATGTTCTGCTTTTAGAGAGCTCATGTAATTAGACTGGGTCCACTTGTATATCTCCCTATCCTAAGGTCAACTGCTATATAACATAACCTTATAAAATGTTCGAATTTTGCCTGCCACATTCTCTTCCTTCTTTTCATAGCTTTTTATGGCTGTCAGCGTGGAGTTTTAGGGTGCATGTCTCCACATGTGAAGAAATGTGTCTATCAAGAAAAAGAAGGAAACCAATAGGCATCAACATGAGAGGAAACATGTAGACCTCTATGGCCATGGAGTGATTTTGATTCCAGCTGGGTCTGTCTATTCAGCTGCCCTCCCAGGTATGTGAACCAGTTGCTTCTATTAAACCTTTTGGGGGCGCCTGGGTGGCTCAGTTGGTTAAGCGACTGCCTTCGGCTCAGGTCATGATCCTGGAGTCCCTGGATCAAGTCCCACATCGGGCTCCCTGCTCGGCAGGGAGTCTGCTTCTCCCTCTGACCCTCCCCCCTCTCATGTGCACTCTCTCATTCTCTCTCTCTCAAATAAATAAATAAAATCTTTAAAAAAAAAAAAAACCTTTTGAGTTGGGCTAATGTCACTTGCAAAAGAACCCCCCAAAATCCTTATAAATAAATGTGCTGAAAAGATACAGATTCTTCATTTTTCTTAGGACAGGGACCAAACATTGTACTGTGGACCATTTGGGATCTGGTCCTGGAACACCCTCTATCTTCACCTCTTACTACTAGGTCCCTACACACACACATATGCACATACACACACACACAACTTTGTCATGCACACACAGACTTGCACACATGCATGCACATGAGATGTCATCACTCTGAATGCCATGTCCTTCCTTGAGTGTGTCTGCTTTTCTCTTACACAGACTTTATGCTTTGCCTGATGAAAGCTCCCAACCCCATTCCACCAAAATCATTCCTACTTGTCATTTTGCTCACAATTAATTGATCAGTTCCTCTGAGAAGCTTTCCTCGATCACCCAAGAAAAGTTTTGGTATCTTCTCGAAGTTCCCCACAACACCATATTCTCTATAATATCACAGAGCATTGTGATTACAATTTTCCTTGCTGTTTCTTCTAAGAGACTCCAGGTTGCATGAAGGAAGGACATTGTCTCATTGAAAGTTTTATCTTAACTCTGTGCCTAACACATAGTGATCACTGGATAAATGTTTGTTGAATAAAACAATAATTTGGACATTTACTGGCCTTAGTATATACCCCCTTGTTTTTGCCTTTTTGACTGGGACCCACTCTGGCTCCTCTGTCAATGCCTCGACAACAATGCATCTGGTTTCTCTGGTTTGAGGGTCTAACCATGAGCTGATTCATATAGCTGCCATCCTGCCAGATTGGACTTGGCTCTGGCAGTGAGGAGCTAGGTATCAGTTGTCAGCCCTATCACCTCCAGCTTCTTCCAACTGGAATCAATAATTCTTTTCTTCCACATGGTTGGTTCCAACTAATTTTCAGCCAATTCTTTCCAGGATGGCTGTAGATAATCAGCTTCAGTCCATCGATGGGTGAAGACTGGAACCAGTGTTGCTGCTGAAAGCTTAGTATTTAATAAGTCTGAGATGAATTCAAGGGCATGTCAAATTACAGCTTCACACTACTCTGTCCTTATTAACTAGAGTCTTACAAAGGAATGTAACTCATCAGTTTGTCAAAGTACCATCACACCCTATTACTAACATATGCCAACTTCACTTATGTGTATTGCCTCCCAGGTCCCTAAGTGCATGTGAAGTTCCTGCCAGGCCATTTTCATACCTCAGAGCAGTTGGATTCCATCTTACTCCTCATGGCTTCCTCTTTGCAGAGGTCTTGCTGATAACACAGATTTGGACATCGTGACTCCACCGGGAATTGACATCAACCTGTAGTGAACCTTAGTTCACAAGGTCTCTTTAGGTCTCTTTAAGCTTATAGGTGTCTTTACCTCTGCCCTACATTTACCACCCCTCTCTCCCTCAGTGCTGGACCTATCAAAGGTTCCTATATGTTGACTGCCTTCCTGCCTATATCCAATCTCGTTCCCTTCCTTTCCTAGTGCAATATAGGTAAGGATTCAGAATATTTCATGTATGAACTCAAGTAAGTGGTGGCACTGATTATATTATTACCCTTGGTCATGCAACTTTCTCTTAACTTCACTTTTCCCACCAGTAAAGTTAAAGTCAGGACTCTCTCAGGACCCTGCTGGTCTCTGATTCCTGAGTTCCACCTGAGTCCTGCCCTTCCATTTCCTTAGTTTTGTCACCCATTTTCTACTTTCTTCCATAGACTGCTTTAGTTCCAATAGTACTTCTTTTCCAATCTCACTTCATTTTTTTTTTTACATGAAAGAAACGATTTCAGGCTTAAATGACTGAGTACCACTTCTGCCTCATCTCACAGGGTTCAATGTATATGGTACTAATTGTCTTAACTTTATAATAGCCCAAGAGACTGTTTTAGTTTCCGTGTTAATCAGTGCCTTATTTGGAAGTTTTTGTGTATGTATGTGTGTTTTACTTCTTTAAAAAATTCCGTTTAATGAAAACAATAAAGAAAAATCAATGAAACTGAAAGCTGGTTCTTTAAAAAGATCAATAAAAATTATGACCCTGTGGTAAGGCTAACCAAGAAAAAAGAGTGAAGAAACAAATTATTAATATCACAAATGAGAGACCACATCTTCTTTACCCATTTGTCTGTTGAAGGGCATCTTGGCTCTTTCCACAGTTTGGCTATTGTGGACATTGCTGCTATGAACACTGGGGTGCATGTGCCCCTTCTTTTCACTACATCTTTATCTTTGGGGTAAATACACAGTAGTGCAATTGCTGGGTCATAAGGTAGCCCTATTTTTAATTTTTTGAGGAACCTCCACGTATGGTGACTAATATAACAAAAAAAAAAAAAAAAGAAAGAAAGAAAGAAAGAAAGAAAGAAAGAAAGAAAGAAAGAAAGAAAGAAAGAAAGAAAGAAATGCAGAACCTTGGGCCAATTGTAAAACCCAATCAGAATCTGCATTTTTTCAGCTTTATTGAGGTATAACTGATAAATAAAAATTGTTTATACTTTGAAAAAAAAAGAAATGAGAGAGAGACTATTACTACTGATGCCATGGACATTCAAAAGAATATACACAAATATTATTAACAGCTCATGCCCACAATTTAATAATGTAGAAGACATAGATATAGTCCTTGAAAGACACAACTACTAACACTGACACAAAAGGAAAATAGATAATCTGAATAGGCCTATATCAATTAAGGAAATTAAATAAATAATTAATAACATTGGGGGAAAAAAAAACCCCAAGGTGTTAATGAGCTGAATGTTTGTGTCCCCCTCAAATTCACATGTTGAAGTCCTAACCCCCAGGGTCATGGTATTAGGAGGTGGGGCCTGTGAGAGGTGATTAGGTCACAAGTGCAGAGCCCTTGTGAATGAGATTAGTGTCCTTATAAAGAGACCCCAGAGAGCTCCCTCACCCTTCCCACCATGTGAAGAACAGCAGACAGACACTACCTGTGAACCAGGAAGTAGACCCTCACTAGACACCAAACCTACTGGTACCTTGATTTGGGGCTTCAGAACTGTGATACATTTCTTCTGTTTAGAAGCTACCCAGTCTTGGACTAAAACAAAAGGCCACATGGATTCACTGGTGAATTCTATTAAACACTTAAGGAAGAAATTCTCTATTAAGCTTATCTATAATCTCTTTCAGAAAATAAGAGAGGGAACACTTCTTAAATCATTCTGTGAGGCTAACATTGCAATAATACCCAGATCAGGTAAAGGTCGTGCAAGAAAGGAAGACCGCAGAAAAATATCTCTCATAACATAGATGCAAATATCTTCAACAAAGTATAGTAAATAAAATTCAACATTATAAAAAAAGAATTTTACACCACAACCAAGTGGGATTTACTCTAGGTATGCAAGTTTCGATGAACATTCAAAAGTCAATTAATGTAGGGGCGCCTGCGTGGCTCAGTTGGTTAGGCGACTGCCTTTGGCTCAGGTCATGATCCTGGAGTCCCGGGATCGGGTCCCGCATCGGGCTCCCTGCTCGGCAGGGAGTCTGCTTCTCCCTCTGACCCTCCCCCCTCTCATGCTCTCTCTCTCTCTCTTACTCTCCCAAATAAATGAATAAATAAAATCTTCTAAAAAATAAAAAAGTCAATTAATGTAAACCTCAATGAGATACCACCTCACACCAGTCAGAATGGCTAAAATTAACAAGTCAGGAAACAACAGATGTTGGTGGGGATGCGGAGAAAGGGGAACCCTCCTACACTGTTGGTGGGAATGCAAGCTGGTGCAGCCACTCTGGAAAACTGTATGGAGGTTCCTCAAAAAGTTGAAAATAGAGCTACCATATGATCCAGCAATTGCACTACTGGGTATTTACCCCAAAGATACAAAAGTAGGGATCCGAAGGGTTACGTGCACCCCGATGTTTATAGCAGCAATGTCCACAAAATAAAAAATAGACCATTGGGACTACATCAAAATAAAAAGCTTCTGCACAGCAAAGGAAACATCAACAAAACTTAAAGACTACCTACTAAATGGGAGAAGATATTTTCAAATGACATATCTGATAAAGGGTTAGTATACAAAATAAATAAAGAACTTATAAATTCAACACTAAAATACCCCAAATAATCCAATTTAAAAAATGGGCAGAAGACACAAACAGACATTTCTCCAAATAAGACATCTAGATGGTCAACAGACACTAGAAAAGATGCTCAACATCATTAATCACCATGCAAATGCAAATCAAAACCACAATGAGATATCACTTCACATGTGTCAGAAGGGCTAAAATAAAAACCACAAGAAACAAGTATTGGTGAGAATATGAAGAAAATGGAACCCTTGTACACTGTTGATGGGAATGCAACCTGGTGCAGCCACTGTGGAAACAATATGGAGTTTTCTCCAAAAATTAAAAATAGAATTACCACATGATCCACTAATTCTACTACTAGGTATTTACCCAAAGAATATGAAAACATTAATTCAAAAAGATATATGCACCCCTATGTTTATTGCAACATTATTTACAATAACCAAATTATGGAAGCAATCCAAGTGTCCATCAATAGATAAATGGATAAAGAAAAGTGGTATGTACATATACACACAATGGAATATTCCTCAGCCATCAAAAAGAATGAAATCTTGCCATTTGCAACAACAAGGATGGATCTAGAGGTTATAATGCTAACTGAAATAAGTAAAAGAAAGATAAACACCATATGATTTCACTCATATGTAGAATTAAAGATATCAAACAAATGAACAAAGAAAAAAAGAGACACTAAAAAAAACAGACTCTTAACTCTAGAGAACAAACTGATGGTCACCAGAGGGTAGGTTGGTGGGGGGTGGGGGAAGCAGGTGATGGGGATTAAGAGTACATTTGTGAAGAGCACTGAGTAATGTATAGAATTGCTGAATCACTATATTGTTCACTTGAAATTAATATAATACTGTATGTTAAGTATATTGGAATTAGGATAATAAATAATAATAGTAATAAAAGAAATAACATGAATTATCAGTTGATGCAGAACAAACATTTAACAAAATCTAACACCTCTTCATGAAAAAACATTCAGAAAACTAGGAATAGAATGAACTTCCTCAACTTAATAAAGAACATCTACATAAAACCTACAGCCAACAATACAAAATGGGGGAGAAACTGGATGCTTTCTCCCTAAGACTGATGTTAAAGCAGTATGTCCTCTTTCACTATTCTTATTCAGTATTTTACTAGAAGTCCTGCTAGTGCCAAAAAAAAAAAAAAAAAAAAGGAAAAAATGTATATAGATATACAGATTGGGAAGGAAGCAATAAAACTGCTTTTATTTGCAGAAGACATGCTTGCCTATGTAGAAAATTTGAAACAATCAATGAGAAAACTCCTGGAACTAATGAGCAATTATAACAACCTAACAGGATACAATGTTAGTACACAAAAACCAATTGCTTTCCTATATATCAGCAATGAATAGTTGGAATTTGATATTGGAAAAAAATACCATTTACAATAGCACCAAAAAATGAAAAACTTAGTTATAAATCTAACCAAATATGTACAGGATTTAAATATGAAGAACTATAAAAATCTGATGAAAGAACTCAAAGAAGGACCAAGTAAATGAAGAAATAGTCCATGCTCCTGCATTTTTAAGGCACAATATCATTAAGATGTCAGTTCTTTTCAACTGATCAAGAGGTTCAATGTAATCTCAGTCAGAATCCCAGAAATCTATTTTTCAGATAATGGAAACAGGTTCAAAGGTTTATATGGAAAGGCAAAATACCTAGAATAGCCAAGGCAGTACTAAAGGATGGGAACAAAGTTGGAGGACTCATATTACTAAATAAACTTCAAGGCTTACTATAAAGTGACATTAATCAAATGAGCATGGTATTGGTGAAAGAATAGGCACAGAGATCAATGGGACAGAACATAATAGCTCAGAAATAGACCCACACAAATGCGATCAACTGATCTTTGACAAAGGAGAAAAGGCAAGCTCTGGGAGCAGCCCCATCCTCCACAATATTTTGCTGGAGATTTGACCCATACCTTGAACATCCCATATCATTAAGAATAACATCAGGACCTAAGAATGGATCCGGCAGAAATGAATTTTTTATTTTAATTTGAGAGAGAGAGAGAATGAGCATGAGCGTGAGGGGCAGAGGGAGAAGGAGAGAGAATCTCAAGAAGACTCCATGCTGAGCACAGAGGCCAGAGTGGGGCTTGATCTCACAACCCTGAGATTATGACCTGAGCTGAAACCAAGAGTCAGATACATAACAGCTGAGCCACCCAGGCTCCCCAGGAATATTTTTGTTACTGAAATATTTGGCATCCCGCTGCTGAATGACATTCAAACAGTTCTTGTGTCCACCTGTTGCTGTTCGTTGGTATCTTGTCTGACACTAGCATAGATAGGGGGGATGGCTAATCATAGTACACACACATTCCTGAAACCTGCCATGATTGTCCATCCTAAGGCCAGAAATTGCAATTTGTGAGTAAGTACTCTGTCTCACTCTCTGACATTCATCTGCTGTTGAAAATTGCATTGGTCCTCTTCTCTTTTGGTCTCACTGTGGCACCATCTCTAGTCCTCCAAAGTTCCCTCCTGTGTGTACAATGAGGCACTCACTAGGGTCAGCTAAGGCTAAGATGGGCGGTCATTACAAGGAGTCTCTCAACAACAATTCAATATTGAAGAACCTGGATTAATGGAACAGGATAGAGTGTGAAGGCTTTGCTTCCTATTGCTTTTGAGTCTTCCTCTACTTGCTTGAGAAAGTACCCTGATATCAGCCTCATAACTCACAGTTAGATCATTAATGGCTTAGATATCCTGGAACAAGCTTTACAAAGTAGCCACCGTATTCCCAGAAGTAGGCTGGTTGGACAATGCCAACATCTATGCTCGTCCCCCATTTGACCATCATATTCCTACCATGCAATTAAAACTGACATTTCCAGAAGGTACCCTTATGCTTGCTTTCTCCAAGAAGCTCCTTTTTGTATTCTCCAAAGACAAGGTAATACTTTCAGATCATTTGTGTTGTATCCACTTTTGCTATTAATCTCTGAAAAATGATGGGAAATGTTGAGAGACTTTGGGCCATCGCATCAAATTGATATACCTCCTATGGGAGGTAAGATATTATTTTCCTCTTTTTCTTTTAAGCCAGAAGTATTTAAAAATAACTATTGTATAAACTCTGCACTCCAAAATATTGGCTTTCTCATCAATAGAGAGCAAGAATTTTGTCTCTTTTGTCTCTTTTCTTTTTTTATTAATTTTTTAAATTTATTTTTTAATTTTATTATGTTATGTTAGTCACCATATAATACATCATTAGTTTTTGATGTAGTGATCCACGATCCATTGTTTTCGTATAACACCCAGTGCTCCATGCAGTACGTGCCCTCCTTAATACCCATCACTGGGCTAACCCATCCCCCCAGCCCCCTCCCCTCTAAAACCCTGTTTGTTTCTCAGGTCCATAGTCTCTCATGGCTCATTAATTTTTTTAAATTTTATTTTATTATGTTATGTTAATCACCATACATTACATCATTAGTTTTTGATGTAGTGTTCCATGATTCATTGTTTGGGTATAACACCCAGTGCTCCATTCAATACATGCCCTCTTTAATATCCATCATCAGGTTAACCCATCCCCCCACCCTCCTCCCCTCTAGAACCCTTAGTTTGTTTCTCAGAGTCCATAGTCTCTCATGGTTCATCTCCCCCTCTGATTCCCCCCTTCATTTTTCCCTTCCTACTATCTTCTTCTTTTTTTTTTAACTTATAATGTATTATTTGTTTCAGAGGTACATGTCTGTGATTCAACAGTCCTACACAATTCACAGTGCTCACCATGTTTTGCTCTCTTTTAAATCTTCAGATCCTGAAACAGTTCCTAGAACAATCACTGGAGAATAAAAGTGTTTACTAGGTGATTTATAAAGAAATGTTTAATGGACTCATGTGTGAATTGCTCTGTGAATAACTTAAGTGAACAACATATGATTTGGTGTTCACCTAAATAGAATATGGTAGTTACCCACAAACATATTTAGTCTTTCTCATTCCCTACCAAGAGATGGGAGCACAGGCAGTATGGAACTGAGAATTTCTGCAATTAATCACCAAATGCTTTTACAAGCCCTTGACTTTGAAAGACGGTTTTCTAGGTCTTCCCCTTAAAGATCAAGAACCATGCACTTCTACCAACTGTCCTCCACATTCCATTCCTGGGGACAAGAGATTTTACTTCTGCTTGAGACATTCTTTTTCCATTCTCTCCTCTTCAGATACCAGAAAATCTCAAAAATTAGAGTTCTCAGGATCTAATTTGAGAGGTGGACACATTGGTTAAAATCCCTGAGAAGAGCAGGGGTGTGCTGACTTTCCTCAGCTTATTGTTTCTCTTCGAGGAGGTTTCCACATGCAGGACAAAATGAGCACAACCTCTAGCTACTGAACCCAGATGCTGCTGATTGTATGGAGCCAGCATCTTGAGAGGTTGGAGTTTGTTCCAACAAATGCTTCCATTCCCTCTATGTCTCCTGGCTCTGGAGGCTTGTCAGTGACTGTTTTCTCAGTGGTTCCAAACAAATACCCAGCAGAGAATTCCAGTGGATGATCAGGAGCCAAAGTGCAGACTTTGTTTTGCAAGCTGCTCCAATTTTACTAAAACTCTGGGGATCTACCAAACACAGGTGAATAGGAGAAGGTGAGACAGGTCACAAGGACTCTCTCCTGGCAGGACACAGGAGAGGCTCATTTCCAGGCCCTTCTAATCCATCTCTAACCCTTTGCTTAGAGCCCTCCAGCATGGGGATGTGAGGGCTGAGTTCCCTTTCTTATCACGGTCTCGTTCATGTGTCTCAGGCTACCTCCGAGGTAGCAGATCAAGGAGGGGTTGCCTGTTCAGCTGCTGGGGTTGCCTTGCCATGCAAGCTGGCTCTTGGGTATTCTATAGAAATATTCCTGCACCTTGCTTCCTAGTCTGCAAAACTCAAGATCAGGGTATAGACTGGGGCCTCGTCCTGCCTGCAGCTCATGGAAGGAGCAACTATTTCTTTGTTCTCTTTCCCGAGTAGCTTCAATAGCTGGACAAGTTGAGTGGAGAAATAAAGACATGTTTTATTCAGATTAGACCCAGAGGATGCCTGCTCTAAGTGGCCTGGTAAAAATCTCTCCATCATGAAAACTTCAGCTCCAAAAAATATGTACCTCAGCTGTGCCTTCATGGGATATGGCTCCCAATTTCCTCAAACCCCATTTGGAGAGGGCTAGGCTTTCAAGGATGCTTCCAAGAGCGGGCCTCATGTGTTCCATCAGCCTTTTTTGTTTCTCTGCCTCAGAGAGTGGCTCTTGTGTAGCATCTTGGTGCTAGGGTAGAGCATCCTGAAAATAGCTTTAAATGTTGATAATATTATTTCCCGTCAGTCATAAGAGACATAACTTCCCTAACAGTGTCCCTTAATGCTGATGTGGTCTTTGGGAGTTTGTAGGAGGCAAAACACTGTGGATGGACTAAATGCCATTGAATTAAAATGGTGAATTGTATGTTATGTATATTTTACTACAATAAAAATATTGGAAAAAATTATGAAAATTATGACAATTTAAGTAGAATATTTATATCATAGAATTGGGAAAGGCCTTTCTATATAAACCTCCTAAAGCCATGGATGAAGAATAAAGAGAAACAGTTACTTAAAAATTGAAAGCTTCTGTTTGGTATAATATGCCATAATAATGTTTATGACACATCTGAAATATATTTGAGATCCCAAGTTAATAGATTTAAATGTAAAAAATTTCAATGAAAAATTTAAAAAATAATAAACTGAGAAAAGAACACCAGAGGAAAAACACAAAAGATACAAATGCTTTTCAACGTAAAAATGTTCTTTGCCTCACTTATATTTTTAAACAAGTATTGAAACAAAGAAATAGTTTTACACATATGACAAGAATTTATGGCACTGAAAACATCTCAGGTAGACAAGAGAATCTGTTCATGGACACTCTTACATGCTGTTGGAAGCTTAACATTACTATAGTGATTCTGAGAGGTGATTTTGCAATTTTTTTATTAATTTTTTAAATTAACATATCATGTATTATTTGTTTCAGGGGTACAGGTCTGTGATTCAACAGTCTTACACAATTCAGAGCACTCACCATAGCATACACCCTCTCCGGTGTTCATCACCCACCCACCCCAGTGATTTTGCAATTTTTATCAAAATTAAAAATGTCCATAAACTATGTACCTCCAATTCCACTTAGATAATTTTATTTTTTATTTATTTACTTTTTTGGTGAGGGAGAGAAACAGGGCTCCATCTCATGACCCTGAGATCATGACCTGAGCCCAAATCAAAAGTTGGATGCTCAACCAACTGAGCCACCCAGGTGCCCTCCCCTTAGATGATTTTATACTGTAGCAGTTTATATGACAGAAGTAATAAAATGAGCATTGTGAGATATATACATGTAAGAATTTTTATTGCAGCTATAATTGCAATAACAGAATGAATTGAAATCACCGAAGGGATTCCAATAGGGTGAAAGCATTTAAATTAAATATAGTATAGTGAGATGCCCTATACCCTCTAAAATAATGAAGGAGAGCTAATAAGGAAGTGCCAGAATAAAAAGGTATCCACTGTATACAATTATGTGGAAAAAGGAAGCTGCTGATGAATATTTATAGTATGGTCTCAGACGTGAATCCTGAGAAAGTTAGACTGGGGGACAAATTGATCTCTTATTTATGTACCTCAAACTTTTGTCATCATGCTTGACTTTCAATTTGTTTTTGCTTTTTTGAATTTTTTGTACTTTTAAAAATAATCATTATATCTTTCCATCTCCACAACTTTGAAAAACTTTACTTTTCCTTCCAGGATAATCATCACTCTTCCAAGTCTGTGCTCTAGAACAGTGAAGGAGTTTCCATTCTTTCTGGATGCTTTGTTTATTTGCAGAGAATTGAATTTTTCCTGATCTCAGGAGGAATCTGCCTCATCTCACCCTCCTTTTTTGGCTTTTGGTAGTTGTCTTGCAGCAGCCTGCATTACCCGGGGAGCCCCAAACCTCTGTTTTCACACAGTCTACTGGGAAGGTCAGCACTGGGACTCGACCAACCGATATTTCATTTGCACTGGTCCTCTAGGGCTGGGGTTTGCATTTATAATTTCCTAATTTGTGCACGTGCTGCCAGAAATAGTGACAAAATACGTCTTGGGGCACCCAGGGTGGGTTTCCTGGATCTGAAATGTAAACGCATCCAAACAAGTCATCAGGTGGCACGTGTTCTGTCTACATCTTCTTACTCTGCATGCTTCCTGCTTTCTCAGTTGTCTATCCTCATCTCTTGCTTCCTCTGCCACCCTTCTCCTTCCTCTTCTTCATCCTCATCTTCATATGCACTTGGGTTTGTAAATTCAGGGACTCATTCAGGGGAATGGCTTCACGTGTGTATCATAGACCAACAATATACAACAGCCAGGCAAGTCTTACACTTGGGGTCTGCCAAGCCTGTTACAGATTCACTGCATAAAGGCCAGAGCTGTGGGCTTGGGGAAGGGATGAAAACGATCAGTTCCATTTTAGTCTTGTCCAATTTGAGCTCTCTGTGACATATTCTGGGGGGATACACAAGTCTGGGGTATTGGGGAGATCTGGGTTGCAGACACTGGGTAGGGAGTCACCAGGATTCACCTAGCTAATAAATGGCAGAGTTGGAATTCACACCCAAGCTGTGCGACTCCCAAACCCTGAACACAACTGACAGTATTGCTGGCTTCTTAGATGACCTTGAGGTCATCTTGAACTTCTTTCCAGACAACTCTTTTTCATTAATACAGTAAATGGGTAAAAACAGCAACTTGTTATGGGTGTTGGGCTTCCTTAGTTATTTGGGAAATTAAGCAGTTGGATGCATCTTTTCAAATGGGGGAACTCTGAGTCTTAGAGCAGTCATAAATTGTGGCCATTAGGGACATGCCAGAAAATCTGAGCTTCAGTTGGTGGGAGCTGGCTGGGTCCTTAGGGATAATTTATTCCCAAGGTGTCACTTTCAGATAATGAGGAAGCTGATCCCAGGGCTGTGAAGTTGTTGGTTCAAAGTCACAAAAGCACCAGAGGGCAGTGTGTCCTGGGTCAGCTTCCCCCATTGACAGAGCCTCAAAGATAGGAGGACATCACTGAGTAATCATAAAGTAACCTTAAAGTGCAAATAGTTCTACTCCACATCTCCACCCACCGTTTAACCTCCTCTAAGATATTCCTGATATCCTCAACCCCAAACCTGCAACAAGAGGATTTGTTGGACCAGAGAAAGCAAATATTTTATAAAAGACCAAGCCCCTTACCATGGGTAAAAAGCTGAGAATCAAAAATCTTCTCCCTGTTTATGTTGTTTTACACGATGAGCAGAATAGGCAGGCCTTTATGAAGGGCAATAGGAAGCTTACCCCATGATAAAATTGATCTTAATATCTGTGAGGTGGGGCTCATGAACACTCAATACCTATGAACCTCTTAACATCATAGCGTAGCAGCTTTGCAGCTGTACCAACATTGATTTAAAGTCCAGCAACACCAATTATTAACTGTGTGATGTTTGTGGAAATTACCATCTAGAACCCCGATTTTTTAACTTGTGAAATGAGGATTAAAAGTACCTATTACTTATAGGACCATTGAAAGACTTTAATAAACAGAAGCAGGAGCAGCTCTTAGCCCAGTGCCTGAGAGACAGAAAGAGCTCAATAGATGGTTTGTAGAAAATGTGGTGTCTGGAAAAATCTGTTGGGTTTCTAGGGAGCATGTAAAACTAAGAAAAGAAAGAAATACCTCTTAAGGAAAATTCCCAAGGAGTGACTGAACTTGATGAAATATGGGATGATAAAGATGAATGATAATTTTGATGTCACTAGAAATACTTTCTGTCTTTCTGAGATCTATATACCTAGATTAAGAAGGATTAGTCTCTTGTCTGGCAGAGATTTAAAGAAGTATCTGATCTTGCTCATACTTTTTAGTGACTTAAGTCAGTATTTGCATTTATTCATTCATCAAAAAACAATTCTTTAAGGGTGCCTGGGTGGCTCAGTTGGTTAAGTGTCTGACTCTTGGTTTCAGCTCAGGTTGTGATCTCATGGGTTGTGAGATTGAGCCCTGAGTTGGACTTTGTGTTCAGCAGGAGTCTGTTTGGATATTCTCTCCCTCTGCCCCTTCCTCTACTTGCACACTCTCTATCTAAAATAAATAAATAAATATTAAAACAAAAAAAACAAACAAAACCCCAATTCTTTAGCCCCATTGTGAGTTCGGCATTATCCTAGGCTCTGCAAATATAAACACAACCTGGAGCCATTTACTGGCCTTCCAAGAGCCCACAAGTTTGACTTTTTCCCTCCTGCTCCTCCTTGCTACAAGCGAGGGAGTGAACTGAGATTTAAAATACAAACCATGACTTGGAGGTGACCTTGGTGAGCATATACCCTGCATTCCCAGTGTAGGAATGCACTCTATGCCATCTTGGACAGGTGGTCATCATTCCTCCTGGGCAACCTCTGATTAACACATCTCCTTCAAGGGGCAGCCATGTCCAGTGTGTTCTCATCTTTACTCTGTTAGCCTTTTATTGAACGAGCTTTACCCCTAAAACCTGATCCCATTGGTTTAGTTCAACCTTAACTCTAATTCTTTGTCTTTATGTGGTGGTGAAATAACGACAGTGGAGTCGGTAGAACCCATGTCATCTTGTGTTGTCTTTGACACTTCAAACTGTGAGAGCCTGAGCAAGCCTCATGTAAGGATGGGAATGGTGATATCCATCCAATGGTGTCTAAGGGAGGATCAGATGATGTAGTTTAGGGGCTGACACTGTGCAAGAGCTCAGTAAGTGGTCACTCCCCTACTACTTCTTAGTGATGGCACTTCAGATACCTCAACACACAGATTTCCTTTGAGGTCCTCCTATCTCCAGGCTAAGCAGGCCTAAATTGCCTCACCAGTTCTTCAAATGAGAGGATTTTAGTGTCTTTCTATCTTTTCTCTGTCTTGCTTTAGTTTGTCAACGTTCTTAAAATCTAGAACCTGGGATTAAACCCAATACTTCAGGGTGCCTGGGTGGCTCAGTTGGTTGAGCGACTGCCTTTGGCTCAGGTCATGATCCTGGAGTCCCGGGATCGAGTCCTGCATCGGGCTCCCTGCTCGGCGGGGAGTCTGCTTCTCCCTCTGACCCTCTCCCCTCTCATGTGCTCTCTCTCTCTCTCAAATAAATAAATAAAATCTTAAAAATAAATAAATAAATAAATAAACCCAATACTTCAGACTTCAGAAGATCACTACCAATTAAGGTTAGCAATGCCATTTTCCTTGACACAGGATTTCTGTACATATTCTAGGTGTTTCCTTGCTTTCTGTAAAATATGATAAAGCAGCTCATTTTATTCTATCTTGTATAGCTGAAGTTCTTGCTATATTTAAGGTTTAATTCTTGAGATGGTTTGACTCCTGCCAATACATCCTCAGTGCTGGAAGAGGGCTTAATCACTTATGTGGGGATGAATTGAATGCTATTCCCTAAGTCAGTTACTGCTCTGTGTCTCCTTCAACTTCTGAAAGACCAGGCTGCCCCACTGAGCATGGAAAGTCACTGAACTATGCCATATATCTGCAGAGTATTGTACAAAGAAAGAATTTTGAGTTTTCTAAACTGGGTAATAAGAAGTATAAGACTTTTCCTCCTTGAAATCCCATGTATTGTATTGGAAGGTGAATGTGATGGTTAATTTCATGTGTCAACTTGACTGGGCCATGGGGTGCCCAGATATTTGGTTGAACACTATTTCTGGGTGTGTCTGTGAGGTTGTTTCTCCATGAGATTAACAAATCAATCAGTAGACTGAATAAAACAGGTCCTCCCTAATGGGGATGGGCCTCCTACAATCTACCAGAGGCCTTGATAGAAGAAAAAAGCTTGAGGAAGGGAGAATTTGCTGCTTCTGCCTGACTCTCTTCCCTCTGGGACATCAGAATTCTGCAACCTTCAGACTCAGGCTGGAACTACACCTTCAGTTTGTATGTGTGTCAGGCCTTCTGACCCAGACTAGAACTATACCACTGGCTTTTCTTGGTCTCCAGATTGCCTACTGCAGATCTTGGGACTTCTTGATCTCCCTAACTGCGTGAGCCAATAGTTTATAATAAATCTATGTATTCATATCTGTATCTATATCTGTATAATCTATCTATCATCTCCTATTGGTTCCATTTCTTCGGAGAACCCAGACTAATACAGTGAATAAACACCCTGCACTTCCCCTGTGGTGGTGTTTCTTTTTCCATTGATTGTCTTTCCATTAGACTGTAGATTCTGTAATTCTTCTTTGGGGAGGGAGAGCCCTTGTCCTCAGAGCATAGCAAAGTGACTGGCACATAGTAGTTGCTCAGTAAATATTTAATACATGAACAAATATGTGTTCGAAATTCAGCAATGAATGAATTGCTGCATGATCTTGACAAGTGGCATTACCCCTCTGAGTCTCAGTGTCATCATCCAAATCATTTGGGGATAACAACAGGTATCTTACAGAGTTGTAAAAACTGAAGTAGTTAATATAGGCAAGAATAGCCCTAGGTGAAAACTATGTGATTGATAAAACTAGGTGATTGATTGATAAACCTGTTGTGTTATTGGACTCTACCATTGGAGCTCTTCTTTGAAGAATATAATATTTGAGTAAAACAGAGCTTGTTAGTATCACTGAAAAAACTAGTGTAAATGTTTATTATGAAATTTATGTAGATTAATTTTTTTTCATAAAGATTTTATTTATTTATTTATTTATTTGACAGAGAGAGACAGTGAGAGAAGGAACACAAGCAGGGGGAGTGGGAGAGGGAGAAGCAGACTTCCCACTGAGCAGGAAGCCCGATGTGGGGCTCGATCCCAGGATCCTGGGACCATGACCTGAGCTGAAGGCCGACGCTTAATGACTGAGCTACCTAGGTGCCCCTATGTGAACTAATTTGAAAACCATAGGAAGTGGAAGATCAGAGGGTACTTTATGCTGTTCTTGGGTTTGCCTCACTGTTGAAATTGCATTAGAATGCCCTGAGGGGTATTCTTGGGCAAGTCTGCTGCTCCTTAGGAGACATCATGGTATAATGGAAAGATTTTTGAACTCATACAGAGTTGAAATTGAATCACTCACGATTTTTAAAATTTATTGCTTGTAGGGGCGCCTGGGTGGCTTAGTTGGTTAAACATTTGATGTTTGATTTCGGCTCAGGTCAGGATCTCAGGGTTGTGAGATTAAGCCCCGCATCAGGCTCTATGCTCAGCAGGGAGTCTGCTTGCAATTCTCTCTCTTTCTAGAATAAATAAACAAATCTTTAAAATTTATTACTTGTAGAACTAGAGACCACTGCTCAACTTCCCTGAGTCTCCGTTTTCTCACCTGCAAATTAGAGATAAAAATGCCTAACAATTTGGTCATACCAGCAATGCTCTTGGGGAGCACATTTGAAATCTTGTTTGTAGCTTTTGGTACAAGCTATCGTTATTTAAATGCAGGGTGATTTTTCCCACTCCCTCTCAGTGTCATGGTTCTCCAGTGACTAAGTTTTCACATAGGGACAAGAAGAGGAGATTAGAATATGGGGACTAAGGGAAAGGCAAAGAGGCATGCAAGGAGGAAAAGGGTATTAATAGGAAGATGGGATTCTGAGTGCTGCTTGATCTACCTCATCCTATTTCTGGATAGCCCATCTCCTGCTTCTCATTTGTGAATCATAGCCTTTGGCTCTGCAGACTTACTTACTAATGCACCACACCCCTTTACTCCTCCAAGCCTGTGCCCATGCCAACCCCTCTGCCTAGAGTACCACCTCTCTACTTCACAGCCTGGAATATGAAAGCTCACCTTTCAGGGCTCAGTTCAGAATTCACTTGCTCTGTCAAGTCTTTTTGACAAGATGGCACAAGCTGGGAGTTGGATACTCCCTGTTCTGAGCTCTGTCAGTAATTTGTACTACCCCAAATACTGCTTCAATGCTTTATATTATCAATATTAAAAAAAGGTAAGAGTGGTTGTCCAATTTTCCCAGCGCCATTTATTGAAGAGACTGTCTTCTTTCCTTTGCATATTTTTTCTTGTTTTGTCAAAATTATTTGACCATAGAGTTGAGGGTCCATATCTGGGCTCTCTATTCTGTTCCATGGGTCTATATGTCTGTTTTTGTGCCAGTACCATGCTGTCTTGGTGATCACTTATTTGTGAAACATAAGGAATAGCATAGAGGACATTAGGAGAAGGAAGGGAAAAATGAAGGGGGGGAAATTGAGGGAGAGATGAACCATGAGAGACTATGGACTCTAAGAAACAAACTGAGGGTTTTAGAGGAGAGGGCCATGGGGGGATGGGTTAGCCCAGTGATGGGTATTAAGGAGGGCACGTGCCGCATGGAGCACTGGGTGTTATATGAAAACGATGAATCGTGGATCACTACATCAAAAACTAATGATATAGGGGCGCCTGGGTGGCTCAGTTGGTTAAGCGACTGCCTTCGGCTCAGGTCATGATCCTGGAGTCCCGGGATCGAGTCCCGCATCGGGCTCCCTGCTCGGCGGGGAGTCTGCTTCTCCCTCTGACCCTCCTCCCTCTCATGCTCTCTGTATCTCATTCTCTCTGTCTCAAATAAATAAAAAAATAAAAAATCTTTAAAAAAAAAAAAAACTAATGATATATTGTATGGTGACCAACATAACATAATAAAATAAAATAAAAAAGTAAGAGTGGATACTTTCAAATGAAATTCTGTGGTTTCCTTTAGAACTTTTGAGAGATGGTTCTGGATCTGGATCAGAAGAAAGGACCCAGAGATAAGCAGTTAGTTTGAATACTGAATGAAAATAATTGGAAGTTGGAGGAAAGGTGGCAATTAGAAGGGATGAATGAGAGATAAAAGGAGAGACAATGAAAAAAGACCACCAGGTGGAAAGACAAGGAGCTCCACAAGGATGCTCTGAGTGGTGCCCATCTGACAGCTGAAGGACATGTGGGTCCAGCCTTGTCAAAAGATCACTTTTCATTTGTGTTTGGGAGAATCTGCTACCCACACTGTGGCCAGATGGAACTGAAATTGTTGGGCTGATTTTATATGAACATCAGGCAACGACAAATTTCGGTCTGATGGGAAAGAAGAAAAGCATTACAGGAATACATGATGATATGCAAGCTGACATAATTCATGTGAAACAGGAATGTGGAGCCAGAAGGGACCCTGAGGACATAAGTGCCCTGCGAGTTTTCCAGGATTTCATGGAAGACTTCACATTTTCCTCACGTCTCCTAAGAGGATTGGAGTCCATATTTTCTAGACCTGAGGGAGCAGGCCATGCATTTAAGTATCTACCCTGGGTCAGACACTGAGGTCAGCTCTAAGGATGTCAGTGTGGGCAAAACCATAACAGGTGCCAGACCTCATGGCACTCAAAATCTGGTAAGTAGGATTCTGACCAATCATCACAGGAATACATGTCAGCTGTAAAGAGACTTACCAAATGCAGCTACTGTGTCCCAGGTTCTTTGCTAGGCACTTGGGTATACAAATGGAGAGAATAGAAACCTTGTACTGTAACACCTCCGAGTATAGCAAATAGTACTATACATCAGTTTCATTAAAGGCAACTTCTCTACTGTGGAGATGTGGAGAAGGTAAGACTGAGAAGCCAGTGACAGAGGAAATAATGTGCAATCTAGGAACGCATCTGTCTACCTTAGTGAATTACTTACTTAGATTTAATTTACAAGAAAAACCTGCTCAAGGCCAGTGAGGAGTACTTTCAGAATTCTTAGGGCATATAATTAGCTCTCCTTTTAACCTTGCCAACATGAGAAGGACAGTTTTTTTTTTTTTTAATGGTGTTAATTATTAAATTGTGCCTTTCTTTTAATAAACTATTCCAAGTGGCACACTAGGGAGACTTCTTTAGCCTTTATGAAACTCTCTCTTGTATTCAGTATAAAAGATGCAAGAGGCAGAGCTGGTTTGCCTGGCTGAATCTTGGGAGCTTTTAATGGCTCACATGGCACCTCCATGCCATAGAAGTCAGGTAATATCCAGGCTAAGGCTGACTCAGAGAGAAAGACTTTCCCAAAGACCTTTTATATCTCAACATTACAACATACCAAACCTCACTCGGCGCTTCCATTTTGTTATCTGTCACCGCTCTGTCACCGTGCATTGGTCCACCAACATTCCCAATGGGACAGGGGTTGAAGAGAGAAATGGGATGGTAGGAGTTTTATTAGATTGGTCTTGTTTACTGTGCCATTATCATTTATACCAAGAGTTTTCTGTTTCTATGGTCTTGTAACCTCATGAGTTTACCATTAATTACAGTCTCCCCTAGGTGTATGGCTGCCTAATATAGAACCTGACTCAAATTGATATAAAAAATAAAGGGAGCTTAACTGCTTGCATAACTAAAGTGTTTTGGCAATTCCAGCTTCAGGCACAGCTTGATACAGAGGCACAAATAAATGTCACTAAGATCTATACACTCCTTGCCTCCTTGGCATGATTTTTTCTGGGTTAGTTTCAACCTAAATTTGATTTTCCTTACAGTCAAAAATTGTTTGCCAATAATTTCTTAGCACTGTATGCCTTCATTTTCATATCCAACATGAAAGAGAGCATCTTTGTTTCAACATTTGCTGTATTATCTAAGATTTACTATGATTGGACTGGCTTATGTCACATATTCTTCCCTAGGTGATCTGTCTGGTCAGAGGGAAGGAAAAACTAATTGGCTTAGGTCAGTTTTTATAATCCAGCCCAGGAACCTCAGAGATAAAGAGATAAAGTGAATTTTAAAGATCACAAGGTTATTGATCTAGTAGGACTTTAAATTCATTGTTCTTTCTTATGCACCACATGCTGCAAGCTACCTGTGAATGCAATGCCCTCTTTTATTTGTGCACCAACAGAGAGGTCTGACTCTTAATCTGGTCGACATGGTCATCTCTCTAGTTCCAGTCATGGCTCTTTTATTGACCAGTTCTGTGACCCTCCAGCAAGTCCTACAACCTGTGCCAGCCTCCGTTTTCTCATCTCTAAGGTGAGGAGGATGTAGTGTCAGAACAAATGCATTAATGCCCATAGAAACACTGGTAAAATTCAAAAAGTTACACAAATATATAATGCTATTATTACTATTAGTGGAGGTTTATTTTTACTTGCTGTTGGACAGCTCCTTTGTGATGGGCACTGGTAATCACTGACTGATTCTTGGTCTGCAAGCTCTGTGAAGATAAGGATCGGCTCTGTCTTGGGCTGACAGATCTGACCACAGATCACAGTCCTAGGTACATGGTATAGTCCCCAAGAATAATTTGTTAAATGAATAAGTTAATCCACATTCATTAGCTTGAGATTTAGAAGGCTGGAGGCTTTATTACATATAACCTTAGGCAAGCCATTCAACTATAGTGTGCCTCTCTCTTTTTTTAATCTAGAAATTGGAGATAATGGTAGGTTCTGAGAATCAAATGAAGGAAGATAGGTAATGCTCCCAGAACAGTGGCTAACACACAGAAAGTACTCAAAAAGGGGAGGATGTTAATTACAACATACTGCTGACTTCACACGTCTAGAACAAATCCTAGTGACAGAGGACAATCGAGTCAGGATTCATTGAGGGCTACCTGAGTTGCTAGTCCAGTGCTGGCTATGGGGTCTACATAGATAAAAGTTTGACACTCTACCTTGAGAAATTCCTGATCCAGGGGGCCATTGGGAGCCAAGCAGGACTGAAATCTCCTGTGTCCTCTGAGCAGCCATTTCGGATTCTACAGGAGGCTATATTTCTCTGTGTCAAAAGACAGCTGGGCTTTCAGGTGTTGAGATGAGTTAAAACTCAAACATTTGGTGAAGAAATGGAGGGGGTCTTTATAAATAGAAAACAAGTGGGAAGAGGTTTTATTGAGGGAATTAAAAAAAGCTCCTGGGCATCCTTTAAAACAGTGCCATTTCATGGAAATATCCCACTTTGCAGTGGCTCACTTAAAATGACTTGTCCCCGATTTTGAAAGTTTCACCTATTGCAATGAAGAGAATCTAAAGATGAGCTCCAGTGGCCTCTTTCTGCTTTTAATGAACCCAAAAGCTCAAAGTTTCTATTTTCTATCTTATCCAGAGTCAAGGTAGAGAAAATAGTATTGCAGAGACAGATAGGCAGGCATGAGGTCATTTTATGGGCATTATTTTTACCAGATTATTCTGGAAATAAAAATTTCTTGGGGAGAAATGTACTAAAAACTTAAGTGTTTTAAAAAATAAAACTAGAATAAAGAAAATAGACCACGCTGAGTTCATCTAAGTTCAGCTCCATAACCGAGATAATTTCTGGTAGCAGGCTTATTATGCAAAACATGGAGAAATTTGTTGAGAACCTATTTGGTTACTGCCCCTGGCAATAAATCAATGATCTTTCCCTAGGAGGCTATTCCAAACTAGAAGTGAACCCCAATACCAGTCTACAGAGGACAGTCTCTGCTAAACTTCTAAAGATGCTTGTTCCCCCCTCAATATGTTCCTCATTGCCTATGTGAAAGAAGCATCCTTGGGTTCTCCTGGGGAATGCAGTTATATGGTTGTATATAAGTAAATCCATTGTAACATTCTGATTTCCCTGATTATTCTGATTTTTCCTCAACCTTTTTTAAAGAAGTTCTGATATCTTCACCTCACTTACTGCAAGTCATCACTGTAACCAAGATTCAAGGAGCCAAACAAATAAACTGTTGTTTAGTCTTCCATAGATCATAATTCCTGAGTTATGAATGAGTCCTGTAAGTCAAGGAATTCTATAGTCATGTTTCCTCAGTCACTGTTGTACCTCTTAGTCAAATACTGCAATTCTTCTGGTGTGGAGGATATTTTCCCTGGAGCAAGGATTATATTTCTTCACTTAGATTGGGCTGAGGCCTGACCCTTGTTATTGACTTGGATGCAATGAAGTGTCATGGGGAAAAATCTTGAAGAAAAACAAATGCCGTCTTGGGAGGCATTTGGTGAAGTCATCACATGGTTCCAGGCAAATGGAAGATGCTCTGCTCCAGCAAAATAGACTGGAGTCCCCATGGGTACCATCTAGCCATTATGCTGGTGGGCCAGTCTCTCTTTTCCATGTGTGGTTCCTGCTAGTGTTGACAGTGACAGCCTGGATCACAGCCATGGGAACATAGAAAGTCATTACTAGAGCCTCTCTGGCCAGAGGGGCAACAAAGGTGTTTTTTTGGAGTAATAGAAAAAATCAGATCCAATAGAAACCCCTTATTTGATATTATGCCAAAGAAATTCTGACACTTCCAGTTTGTTTTACTGTAAGCCATCCTTAAGGCCAGGCTTTGAGTAGCCATTCATATAAGCAAGCTATTTGGATTAGTCAAGATATTGAAATCCAAGTCTTGGGTAAGTGCCCACATGCCAGTAAATTCTTCCTTACCCAGTGTTACATTCTTCAAATGCCAGTGAATTCTTCCTTACCCAGTGTTACATTCTTCTTTGCCACCCTCACGACCCACTCTCCTATGTGTTCTTTCAAGCCCTGCCAGGACATATTAGCTAGATCTTGCAAGTCCTTTAGTGTGTAGCTCTTCCCTGCTGGAGCTCTGCTAGCCCTGACTCTAGTTATCAGACTGGAAGCAATAAGAGTGGTAGAATATCAAGCATCCTCTTGCAAGACACCAGTTTCAGGTGAATCCATTGCATGGTCTCTGGGCAAGAGAAGTTCTCACTTGCAAAGAGTAAAGGGCTTCTTTTTCCATGAGAAGTGTTCAGAAGATTCTAAGATTATTCTCAGGCTTGTCTAGACAAATATACAATCCGAGGTCTAAGTAGTCCACTCTTTCCTTTGCAGGGTACTGATTTTGACATATAAGACTTGCTGAGCCTATTTATATCATCTTTTTTGCAATTATTCCACCCTTACAACCTGATTTACTACATAGTCTGTCTTCTGGCTATAAGGGATGAAAGTCTCCTTAATTATCATAGAAGATTCTGGATTTTAGAGCATGCTTTAAGTTGGTAATTAGAAGCATTGGGCTATTTTTTTGCAAGGTCTCTTGTGCCCACATCCTGTCTCCCCCCCAAAAAACCACTCTACTCCATAATCCTTACATTTTCTTTGCCAGCAAATTGACTAAGCATCACAGCTACTCCATCTCTCAAAGTCTTGTCCTCAACCCATTAACTACAGATGAAAGCCTGTACTCACGATGGCACTGCATCCCACTCACTCTCATAAATGGAGATTTTATTGCCATTAGACCAGTGAGAAAACCAATTCCCAAATCTTATTGGATAGTCTGCTCTGTAGAGCTACTCTTGTTACCAATAGTTCTAGGCAGGGTTTCCTAGAAACAGAAACTGAGGTAGAAATTTAGTGGTGCTCTCATGCTTTATTGGGAAAGTAGAATTCCAGGGTGGCAAGCATAAGAGAAAAGTGAAGTGAGACAGGGAAGAGTAAGGAAGCAATGGAAAATAATGCATTGATCACACTGGCCAATGCTTCATGCCAAGCCACAAAGAGACTTGGTTGGTCGCTATGAGTGTGTGTCTATTTGGTAATGTGGGCATTTTTATACAGCTCTGGCTATATGGAAAAGCACACTGAAGTGGTCCATTTGAGGAAGAAACATAGAAAATTGACTAGAGTCTCTCTCCTTTTTCCTGAATTGACTGGAGTCTCTCTTTTTTTTCCTGCCCCTCAGATCAAAGTCTTACTCCATAGGAAGTTAATTCCCCTGCACATCTGGTTCGTCCCTTTGGCAACTACCGGGGAATCCAGGTCTCATGACTTTCAGTGTGGTTTTTCATCTGAAACAGGAAGTAGGAAAATCAAAGAAGAGCCAGGGACTCCAAGCATTCAACTGTTCAACCTTGGATCATAGATCCACTAAGCACTCATAAAGTCAGTGGTGGCAGCTGAGAGAGAGCTAGTGGGTGTAGGTCTGGGAGACAGTTGAAGCCGAGAGAATTTTAGGAGGCATGTGGATATATCTAATACATCAGATTTTGTAAGAGCAAGATTGGGTCCACCCCTGAAGGAACAGGCATGCAATATAGGTACCCAGGGGTTGTAAATTTTTTTTCTGGTTTGCCTTTGTCATGAGTTATACCCAATATAAAAAATCCTTCCATGAATAATAATCAGAACATATATATATATGTATATGTTATATATATATTAAATACATAAAGTGTTTCAAATACTTATAGTACCTCAAATACTTTACATGCTTTATCTTCATTTGTGTCATAACAGACAATGTAAGCACTATTATTAACCCCACTTTCAGATTAGGAAACTGAAATTCAAAGACATTTTTAAAAATTTTTATTTTTATTTATTTGAGAGAGAGAGAGAGAGAGAAAGTGCTTGAGTTAGGGGTGGGGGGGAAGGGGCAGAGGGAGAGAGAGGGGGAAGCAGACTCCCTGCTCAGTACGGAAGCTGACAGGGACTCAGTCCCACCACCCATGAGATCACTACTTGAGCCGAAAGCAAGAGTCAGATGCTCAGCTGACTGAGCCACCCAGGCATCCCTGAAACTCAAATATTTGAAGAAACTTTCTGAATGTCACATTGCCACTAAGTGACAGTCATGATTTGAACCTACAACTATGTCATTCTTAATCCCACCTCTTAAACTAGCTATGAACTGCTTTGCATATCTGAACCTAGTTCAAGGAATCTCTACAGGTGTTCTCTTTCTTTTTTTTTTTTAAGATTTATTTATCTATTTGAGAGAGCGAGAATGAGAGAGAGAGAGCACATGAGAGGGAGGAGGGTCAGAGGGAGAAGCAGACTCCCTGCCGAGCAGGGAGCCCGATGTGGGACTCGATCCCTGGACTCCAGGATCATGACCTGAGCCGAAGGCAGTCGCTCAACCAACTGAGCCACCCAGGCGCCCCTGTTCTCTTTCTTATATGTAAATGTACCTACATGCCAGGAGTACTTATTGCTCATAAAGGATTTGATAATTCAGATTTGGATTTATGGAAACTTAGCTCAAAAGCCATATTCAAATAAAGGCAAAGAAAGGTCAACATCTGTCCATCCTTGGCCCCTTGGACAATACTTGTCTGGCCTACAGCACCCCCGACCTCTCATGGAGGAAGGACACACAGCACAAAACTAGATGTGGGATTGAGGCAGATGCTTGTGGGACTTTGGTACAGTGTCAGGAGGGAGTGGGCCCAGAGTGGGGCCTTTCTTAGTGGGATGTTGGACTTCACAAGTTCTGAGTCAGTAGTAATGGCTGTTGAATACTTTGCCAGGTGAACAGGTTCCATGAAGAGAGAAAAATGGACTGTATTTCCTCTGGCAAGTGCAAACATCTGCAGAGCAGTGTTTCAGTTATACTGTCTGGAAACAGCCTTCAGTTTCACCCAGTTACAATCCTTCAGTGCTGAATCCTGTTTCTTGTGATCATTGCAAGCTCTTTATAAGTAGGAGAATATCTTCCTTTCTCACTATTTTACCCTTTAACCTCAGAGATTCCAGGTATTATTTAATTCCATTTTTATAAATCATTAACTTTTGTTGGGTTTTGTATAATCCCTTGTTTCATGGGTGGATTCTTCTCTGCTAGACTACAAGTTCCATAAAGGTAGTGAATATGACTCTCTTGTCTTCTGTCCTATTTCCATCACTTGGCACAGTGCTGGGTGTATAGGATGTGCTCCCAAATATCTTTCTCTTTGATTGAAGGAAGAAAACTTTATCTTTTAACATGTTGGAGTTAAAAGAGTTATTTGTGTCAGTTCTGCATTCTGAACCTGGACTTTTCCCTAAATATTAGGCACATAAGAAGTTTTTTTTTTTTTTCCTGAAGATCCTTTTCTTGTAGGCAGTTCATAATTTATCCATGTATTTGTTAAACTGTGACTTGTGTCTCTAACAAGAAGTTCCTTAAATCTGCACTTGCGTAGGTTAGGATTGATCCCAGAGGCCCTGGCAGAGATGGCCCTGGGTGAAAGGAACAGGTTGCCCCACCCTAAAGGAGAGGAAGCCGGGCAGTACCTTGCAAAGGCAACTAGTATGCATATTTGATGTCTTGCTAGTGCCCCTTTGCCCCTCCATAAGAAGCATACACTTCTGGAATAACATAAAATTAATGATAATTATGTTAGTGGGAAAAGTACAACTTTTTAATATTTAGCTAATGACTATGCTAGTGATTATTGTAGTAGCTATGGGTTAATGATTAACTGGGATGATTATTGTAATAGTAATGGGAGAACAGATTTACAGAGAGATTAATTAGGAATACATTTTTGAGAGGCTAGAATGTATGAGACAAAAAGAAGATGAGGCAGAATTGTATAGTGGAGAGAGCACTAGCTTTGGAGCTAGAGAAGTGGATTTAATTGATTGATTGATTAATATGTGCATTTATTCAATAAATATGTATTGACCACCCACTCTTCTAAGCTTTAGAGATATAGCAGTGATCAAAAGAAAGGTTCCTATCCTCATAGAGCTTACATTCTGTTATGGGTTGATAACAACCCCCCCCTGATAAATTCATAAATTGAAGTCCTTATACCCTGTACCTCAGGATATGATCTTATTTGGAAATTAGGTTATTGCAGATGTAAGTAGTTAAGTCATCCTGGGGTAGGGTTAGCCCCTATCCCAATATGACTGGTGCTCTTATAAAAAGGAGTAATTTCTCCCCAGTCCCAGCTTTATTGAGATGAAATTAACATATAACAATGTGTAAGTTTGAGGTGTATAACACGATGATTAGATATACATATATATTAGGAAATGATCACCACAATAAGGTGAATGAACACATTCATCAACTCACAGTTACCATATTGTGTGTGTATGATGAGAAATTTTGAGGTTTACTCTCCCAGCAACTTTCAAGTATACCATATAGTATTGTTAACTATACTCACCCTGCTGAACATACATTAGATCTCCAGAACTTATTAATCTTAAAACTGGAAGTTTGTACCCTTTGACAGTTTTTACCCATTTCCTTCATATCTCCCTCCTCCCTCCATCCCCTACCTCTGGGGACCACCAATCTATTCTGTTTCCATGAGTTCCGTAGTTTTTTTGGATTTCACATTTAAGTGAAATCATACAGAACTTTTCTTCTTCTGTCTGACTTATTTCACTTAGCATGATTCTCTTAAGTTTTGTTCATGTTATCACAAAGGGCAAGATTCTCTTTTTTTAATAGATAAGTAATATTTCATTGTGTATATACAACATATTTTCTTTATCTGTCTCTCAGTGAACATGTAGGTTGTTTCCATGTCTTGGCTATTGTAAATAATACCTCGGTGAACATGGAGGGGGCAGATATCTCTTTGAGATAGTGATTGCATTTCTTTATTATGTGTACCCAGAAGCAGGATTGCTGGATCATATGGAAGTCAGTGTCTTAGATTCTCATGTTCAGTATAAGTTGTCTTTTTTTAAGATTATTTATTCATTTATTTGAGAGAGAGGGAGAGAGAGAGAGAGAGAGAAAGCATGAGTGGGGGGAGGTGCAGAGATAGAGGGAGAAGCAGACTCCCTGCTCAGCGGGGAGCCAAATGAGGGGCTCGATACAGACTCCAGGATCATGATCTGAGCCGAAGGCATACACTTAATCAACTGAGCCATCCAGGTGCCCCAGTATATGGTATCTTTTATGAAAAGAAGTTTTTTCAATTTAATGTAGTCTAGTGTATTAAAATCTTATAATATGATGTATGCTTTTTGTTTCTTGTTTAAGAAGTCTATCTCCAAATCAAGGCTATAGAAATATTCCTCAATTTATCTTCTAATTATTTTAGAGCTTGCTTTTTCATGATTAGGTCTTTAACTTGACTAAAATCAATCAGTTATTATTTTATATATGAAGGATAAATTTTCTTGTATAGTAAAAATTGCTGTAGAAATAAGTTAGATACCTTGGATCCCCATCTGAACAACATAACCCAGAAAATGATTTGAGTGACTGTTTTCTCCATTCTCCCAAGGATGGTACATAATTAATACCACTCCAGATAGATAGGAGAGAAGTTCATAGTAACACAGTGGACACTGTAGGGCATTAGGTCTTACCTTTTTTGAGGGGAGGAACCCGTCTGAGAAAGGCTGGGTTCAAGGGCTATGGAAATGAGGAATTCCATATTGAACATTTTAATTTTGCCTTTTAGGCAAACACGTGAATATGGCAAATGGAAATCCTGATGTGGAGCTTGGGGGTAAGTGAAGGCCAGATATGAAAGTCATGAGATGTCATGATATATTTTAGAGAGATAATATAGATAAAGAAGATCAGAGGACCAGGTGGAGGGAAGTTGCCCTTGAGAAAACCAGCTGAGTATGGGATCCTGGAGACAAGGTGAGGGCATTTCTTGAACAGTGTTAGATGCTGCTATAATTTCAAGAAGAATGAGAATAGGAAGGTGGCTATTCAATTTATAATATGCAGTTCCCTGGGGATCTACCTAAGAGCAATTCAGTGGATAGTTTATCTGGACGCCAGATGGTAATGAATTATTATAACAAATAAGAAGTGAAGTGACAGAGGCAATGGCCAGGGGCCATTGCCCTATTTTTATAGATGACAAAACTGAATTCTGGAGTCTTAACTGACTTGCCCCAAAGTCCTGGAGCTCATCCGGCAGTGGAATATTGAGGGGCTATTTTCAAACTAGCCTTATGGTGGGGATCATTTTATCATGTACAAAAATATCGAATCACTATGATGTACACCTGAAACTAATAGTCGTATGTCAATTGTACTTCAATTTTAAAAAATCTGGTTCTTCTACCTCTAATCATAGATACCTCTAATCTTAAGGTATCTACCAAGTATGTGTTATTTAAGACCCTGAGGCCTCATTGTCTTATTCCTGCCCCAGTGTGGCAATCAGCTCTGCATGGGCAGCCAGTCCATTGCCAGACCCAATCTGATACATGCACTTCCTGTGTTGTGCCCTAGGGCTTCTGGGTACAGTTTGGCTGTACATCTGTGCACCTTGGAATTGCAGGGCAGGTAATGCTCTGTGGGGCAAACCCTGACTAATAGGAGAGAGAACTACTGAATAAATAATTGGCCTTCACTACTTCTCACCTCCAAGGACTGTCCTGAGAGGCAGCTTCTCTGAGGATAGTCCCACAGGATCAAACACACTGGTCATATTTAGTGTTGGCCAGGTTGATTTTGGCTCTCCCTCTGGATAGCTCCTGTTCCTTCCCTGCCTCACCATCCCCCGCCGCTCCTTTCCCTCACTCTTGCTCCCTGGAGTTGCATTCTTAATAAAGTAATATAGCTCACAAGCCTTTGCCTCAGACACTGCTGTCTGGGGAGCCTACCTAAGATATTATATATTACTGCATTCTCATTTTACTGTATTTGCCAAATTCTGTCTACCTTGAAGCCCTCATGTGTGTTACTTCCTCGGCCTGGAATATACATCTCCACCCCACTTCCCCTGTTAGTCCTTTTCTGTCTGTAGGTCTCAACTTAAATGTCCCCAGGCCATCCTTACCCCTCTGACTTTCAATACCAATCTGTATTCCCCTAGGCACTCTCTAGGTTTCCTTCATGATGCTTACAGCTGTTAGTAACCATAAACACATATGTGTGAATATTTGAGTGATGTGGGTTTCCACCTTAGATACGGAGATTCGTGAAGACAGCATCTTATTATTTCTGTATTCTAGTGTCTTTAGTAGTGCATGATGTATCATAACTGCCCAGTAAATATTTACTGAATGAAAAAAGTGGATGAATAAGTATGCTTTCTCATTCTTTCATGCCTTCTCCTTCCCTCCAGAGCCCAGCATATATCGGACTGAGTCTGCAGGGATGGGTGCAGATAGCAGAAATATATGAATAAGGTCACTTTTTACTACCTAGTGTAAGCCCTGGTTTGCTGGCCAATAGATGTGAGGAGTAAGCCCAGCCACCTGCTTCTTCTCCCTTCAAGCACACCAAAGATACATTGTCTGGAACTCTATCAGCTACAACATAGGGAGAAGATATGTATTAGACTCACTTTGATCCCAGGACTGGGTGAGTTCAAAATTGAATGCTCTGCATCAATGATGCATCCATTACACTTCCTCTTGCCCTGGTGCTTGGTGAAATCAGCTAGCCATCTTGTTTGGTAGATGCATGGTTTATGTTTGGCATTTACTGCCCTTGTTCTTCTTCTTGTTCTTTTTTGAGATGCATTCAGATTCCAAACCCTCATAACTGGATAATACAGAGGGGAAGGGGATATTGTCTGATGATCATGTTTTTCTTTTCTTTTTCTTTCTTTCTCCCCCTAAATGATTATTATTATTTTAGATAGTTATAGGAAAGCACTTTTCCTTTCTCAGGACACATTTGAGTAGGAAAACATAACTCAGCAGAAGAAATATCCTCACTGAATGAAAGATAAAAATGAATTAAATGTGGTAAAATTACCACCAGCTGAAGATATTTCCTCCTTTCACTTATTTATCCATACAGTTTTTCCTACTAACTCTTTTTTTTGTTCACACATTCATGAAGGCCAGGTACAATGCTAGCAGACAGGAACACAATGATGAAATAGTCCATATCCTCAGACAGGAAGGAAAACCGTCATGTGCAATAAAGGTAAAATGTATCAAATCCTATAATACCAAAACAACAGGATGCCACAGTAGCAGGTAAAAGCCTCTAAAAAGTCTAATTTGGTCGTGGAGCGATATCTTCCACTTTATGACTCATGGAGGCTCCCAATAGTGAATCCTGTTTTCTTTCTAATTAAAGGTTTAAGAATTCATATGATTCAGAAGCTGAATGGCAAATCTCATGTTGAAAACACAAATCTCCAGAAGTGAGTCTCAAAAATAGGAGTATTAAAGAACCAACTGAAAAATGTGTTAAGTCTGTATATTCCTCTATACCTAGCCTCCTGAGCCCAAGCCCACAGATTCTGACTCAGTAGGACTGCTGTAAGGTCCAGGAATCTGTGTTTATAAAACACCCCAGCTGATTCTAATGGTGATGAAGACATGGCAAGAGTCATACAAACATAAGTTTAAGGTACCTGCTATTAAATATTTTTTAATTCTTTTTTTTACTTGAAAAAGAAATTCTGTATCTTTGCATCATTTTTTTCTTTTTTTTATTATGTTATGTTAATCACCATACATCACTAGTTTTTGATGTCGTGTTCCATGATTCATTGTTTGCATATAACACCCAGTGCTCCATTCAGTACGTGCCCTCTTTAATACCCATCACCAGGCTAACCCATCCCCCCACGCCCTCCCCTCTAGAACCCTCAGTTTGTTTCTCAGAGTCCATAGTCTCTCATGGTTTGTCTCCCCCTCCGATTTCCACCCCTTCATTTCTCCCTTCCTACTATCTTCTTTTTTTTTTTTTTTAAACAATTAGTGTATTATTTGTTTCAGAGGTACAGGTCTGTGATTCAACAGTTTTACACAATTCACAGCTCTCATTTTCAATGCAGCATTTTGATTCATCCTGTCCTAAAAGACGACTCTGTCAGGAAATGATAAGTTTACTGTAATAATATTGCCATTTCTATCTCACTTTATAATTTATAAATTAATTCATCCACTATTATTCATTCATCAAACATTTATTGAGTGCTTTAAGCAGCATCAGGTTTTATGATAAGTGCTGGGGATTCAGAAAAGAATTGTATGTGACCCTCATCCTGAAGCTCATACACCAAGTTCATACAGATATATGTCAGGAAACAGGTGCAGCGCTGTGTTCCTGACACTGTGGATAGGAGGAAGGGTAGCATAAAAGAAGAAAGGGTCAGCTTTTTCTCAGGGATGAAGGAAGATGCATCTGTCAGGAGTGACTTCTTAACTTTTTGTATTATTATTAGTAGTAATAGTAGTAATAGTATTTTCATTATCTTGGCCAAAGCATAGTCAGTATCAGGGTCATCCTGTGATGTATGGGGCCCTGCATAAATATTTTTGGTGGGAATTCTTGTCTACACATGCCCTTTGATTAAAACATACATTATGAAGTTTATAGGCCTACATGAAGCAGAGAGTTTGTTCGGTGAAGATGTAGAATAATGGATAAAGGAGGGATGGTTATGCATTTGCTTATTCTCTAATCATGGCACATTGAGATTCTTCACAGAACGTGGGCACCACCTCCTCATATTAAGGTCCAGGAGCCATCTCACTGTGTTCTTTATCATCAAATATGCCATTCTCGCAAATTGCATATTTCCCACCCCAAGAAAAATGTAGCATACTCATAATGTCATGGCTCTTTGGCACCTGTCTGTGTTGAAATAATATAGATCCTCTTGCATCTGTAGCTTTGTAATATCATTTACAACTAGGTACCAGTTACAGCATAACTCACAATACAATAACTTCCTTTAAGCTGTCTATGGATACTGGCTTCCAGTGATTCTCCAAGGTTGTTACTGTGTTTTGTCAGTCATGACCACAGGGGCCAGTCTTACCCAGAGTATGCAGGAAAATTTTAATGATACTTTATTTTATGATCATGTTACATTAACAGAGTTTTGTAGCATAAAGATAGAACAATATATCTTCCAAACATATGCCTTCTCTTGAACTTCTTGAACTTTTAAGGCCATAATGACTGCACACCTAGAATGTGATCTCTTTTAATGGTGACCACGCTCCTGTCTCCTATACACATACTGCCACCAGCAGGGAAGAATGTGGGTGGAGCAAGAAGAGCAGGCCAACTAGTGCAATAAATGTCTATCTTCTACCCAGAATGATTTAAGACCAACCCTGAAGAAAGCACCGCCTAACTGCATGGATCAGAGATAAGAGAAACAACAACTGATGTTGCAGAGAAATGGTCTCCAAAGAGATAGGCCTGGTCAACTCCTGAGGACTGCCTAACACATGACACAGAGCTAGTAATGGGGGTGGGTGGCCACCCTGGGTATCAATGGCAGAGGATACAGGGTAAACATCACATACCTCTCCCCCAGCCATCCTGATGTGTTGTAGAGAGGAGATAGTATGGTTGATAGTGGAGTGAGAGCTGATCCATTGCAAGCCCAAGGCTTGGCAGTGAATCCTTGTTAACCTGTTGTTTGCTCAGAGTCCTGAACATGTCTTGTGCTTGGCATGAGTGAGAGTCACCGCAAATCATTCTGGCAGTTCAAGCTTGGCCCATTCTATAAAAGAAAACTCACACTGACCTATGGGAATGATGTGCTCACCAGCCCATCCTCCTGGAAGTGGGGCCAGTTGCTACAATTGCCAATTAGGTATACATTCCAGAGCAATTTGGGACATCTGGTTGACCCCACACAGGGAAGATAGTCAACAGTGCTCTGAAGGAGAGACACAGGGACCGAGGTCCACACATGTCCTGGTCTGGGATTAGGGTCCTCTGTCTGGATTACGCTACTGACCTTAGCTGGTTCCAGGCACTGGAAGGGGACTTAGAACACTTTAAGGAAGCACTTCAAAACCCTGGGCTCACTGAGGCACTGGGTTTGGGCAGAGGCCCATTTGCCAGAGTCTAAGGGTGGTACTTAAGATACTACTGTTACCTTACAAATAAAGAAACAGGTTTAAGAGGCCAAGTGACTTGCTCTGAATTGTACAAATAATTAAGGGAATAAATGGAATGAAATCTAGTTTTCAAAGCTCCAAAGTTCAAAGCTCCAAATACATGCTCTTTGCTGCAAACAACCAATTAATTAACATCAGCCCAATCATGCAAAATCTGAAGGATAATTTATTGCATACAGAAAATTTTACTGCATGAGAGAAGCCAAATTAAAATGGACTTTTATTTATTGTCTCAGATTATGTGAGACAATGTGCCCCTCTGAAGGCAAGGATGCTAATGATTCTTTAAACATATTTTATATCCGTGTAGCCCTTAACTTACAACATTCCTGGGGGTTCAGTCAGACAATACTTACCACTTTTACGTCTCAGCTGGGAAATATACAGTTTAGAGGGTTTGACTGCTCTCCCAGGTCTTACACCTTCCAGTGGGGGGGTTACTGTTCTGACCCAGCCTCTTCTACTCCAAAGCTCAGACTCTGCTTACTGATTCTCCCTGAGTATCTTAACCATATCAAACAACCTGTTACTCAGCATTCTTCAGGTTTAACTATTACTGATTACCATTCTCAGTTTCCTCTAGTTTCAACTCACATCTTGCCCATAGTGAGTTACTATGGAGACATGACATATTATTGGTCTCTCTGTAGGATAGTGACCCGGCATATTTAAAAATGTTCTGGGTTCCTTAGCAACTCGACTGGTATTATCCGCCTTTGCCTCCCTGAGCTGTTCTTTTGCTGCAGCAAATGGAATGTGCATCATGGGCTAGCTTCCAGGGATGGTAATGGGGTTGTTAGAAAGGAAATGAGTATTACATGCATCTAATATAGACTCCATTCCATCAAATGCCTGTCCTCTGTCTGCTCGAGCATTTTTGAAAATGACTAACAGTGATGAAATAGGAAACTAGAGGATTTAACCTTCAAAACTTTAATTCCTGTCATTTGCTTTGCTGTGAACTTTGAATGTTATTAAACTCCCCCCTGAATCTCAGTTTCCTTACATCTAAAATAGAGCTTAAGATTGTACCTCCCTCAACAAGGCTGGTGGCATCACAATTTCGGACTTCAAGCTCTATTACAAAACTGTAATCATCAAGACAGTATGGTACTGGCACAAAAACAGACACATAGATCAATGGAACAGAATAAAGAGCCCAGAAATGGACCCTCAACTCTATGGTCAACTAATCTCCGACAAAGCAAGAAAGAATGTCCAATGGAAAAAAGACAGTCTCTTCAACAAATGGTGTCGGGAAAATTGGACAGCCACATGCAGAAGAATGAAACTGGACCATTTCCTTATACCACACACAAAAATAGACTCAAAATGGATGAAAGACCTAAACGTGAGCTAGGAATCCATCAAAATCCTAAAGGAGAACACAGGCAGCAACCTCTTCGACCTCAGCCACAGCAACTTCTTCCTAGAAACATCACCAAAGGCAAGGGAAGCAAGGGCAAAAATGAACTATTGGGACTTCATCAAGATAAAAAGTTTTTGCACAGCAAAAGAAACAGTCAACAAAACCAAGACAACTGACAGAATGGGAGAAGATATTTGCAAATGACATATCAGATAAAGATTTTGTATTCAAAATCTATAAAGAACTTATCAAACTCAACACGCAAAGAACAAATGATCCAATCAAGAAATGGGCAGAAGACATGAACAGACATTTCTGCAAAGAAGACATCCAAATGGCCAACAGACACATGAAAAAGTGCTCAACATCGCTCGGCATCAGGGAAATCCAAATCAAAACCTCAATAAGATATCATCTCACACCAGTCAGAATGGCTAAAATTAACAAGTCAGGAAATGACAGATGTTGGTGAGGATGTGGAGAAAGGGGAACTCTCCTACACTGTTGGTGGGAATGCAAGCTGGTGCAGCCATTCTGGAAAACAGTATGGAGGTTCCTCAAAAAATTGAAAATAGAGCTACCCTACAACCCAGCAATTGCACTACTGGGTATTTACCTCAAAGATACAAATGTAGTGATCCGAAGGGGCACATGCACCCCAATGTTTATAGCAGCAATGTCCACAATAGCCAAACTATGGAAAGAGCCTAGATGTCCATCAACAGATGAGTAGATAAAGAAGAGGTGATATATATATATATATAAATCTTGCCATTTGCAATGATGTGGATGGAACTAGAGGGTATTATGTTAAGCAAAATAAGTCAATCAGAGAAAGACAAGTATCATATGATCTCACTGATATGAGATCTTGAGAAACAAGACACAGGATCATAAGGGAAGGGAGGGCAAAATGAAACAAGATGAAACCAGAGAGGGAGACAATCCATAAGAGACTCTTAATCTTAGGAAAAGAAAACCTGAAGGTTGCTGGAGTGGAGGGGTGTGAGAGAGATGGGGTGGCTAGGTGATGGACATTGGGGAGGGTATGTGCTATGGTGAGTGCTGTGAATTGTGTAAGACTGTTGAATCACAGACCTGTACCCCTGAAACAAATAATACATTATATGTTAATAAAAAAATTTTTTAAAAAGAGAAAGCATTACATTTGAAGCTTATTATATTGTACACCAGAAACTAATATAACATGGCATATTAATTATACTTGAAAAAAAGTTAAAATAAATTTTTTAAAAAGTTAAAAAAAAGATTGTACCTCTCTCATAGACATTTTAAAAACACAGTCAACTGTATATGTGGAAATGCTGTATACATGACAAAATCTTGTGTTACTACTTTTAATGCTAATTCAAGTATTTCTTCTTCCTCTTCTTCTTCTTCTTCTTCTTTTTTTTTTTTTCTGTCCAGCAAAATACCTGCTTGGTGCTGAGCCTGATTTAGGCACCAAGGGAGAAGTTGGTGATGCCCTGCCAACCACTGGATAGCTAACCATTGGATTGAGAAATGAAAGATGGGAGCAATCAAGTTTTGTTCAAGGGCTGGGGCTAGTTCAAGGCCTGTGGGCAGGTAATGTGCAAGGAAACAACACAGCCACCAACAGTACACATTATGGTACAGAAGGGGAGAGTGAGTGGGGTGGCCAGGGGAGGTATCTAGGACTGTCTGAACACCTTAAAGTAGCAGAGAAAACCCTCTGTGAGCTGGCTGCTCCTTCCTTGTGTGGCTTCATCTCGCTCTACTACTGGCCACACCTGTTGGATTCCAAGCATGCAGTAGTGATTTCACAGCTAAGTTCATATTGTAACCTACATATCGTAAATAGTAAATTGCATTTACTGCTTCCATGACCCCTAGCTTCAGTTTTCTTGGCTGTGTGATGGGCATAATAATGAAATCTAGTTCAAAGTGGTATTGAGTAAGTCACTAGGGTGGTGTCTGCAACTCAATATGTACTCAATAAACCTTAGCTCTTACTATTCCAGAACATGTGTCTTCTGCCTTTGTGCCTTTGCACAAATGTTTCCTTCTTTGTTTTGTCTACATGGTATCATTATTATTCCAGGTTCAACTCATAGGCACCTCTCTGGGAAGCCTTCCTTGATCAATCTTACTTCCTCTTTTTATCCTCTCCAGAAGATTTGACTCTTCTGTATGTTGTGTGTGTGTACCTATTGTGTCTTGTACATCCCTCTGTTATAAGCTGATCATATTGCACATTTCACTGTTTACATTGTGAACATAAATGAAGACCAACCCAAATGAGAAAAGCCAAGGCTATTTATTCTAACCTTGCTATAGCAAGGGAGGAGATCACCGTCACTCTTTGGTAGAGACTCAAAGGTGGGTAGAGGAGTGGTGGAGCTTCATAGTGGAAAAAAGAGAAGCCTTCTAGTGTGTCCTGATCAAAGGCTCTTGGCATGGGGAAGCTGGAGGTAGGCTAACTGGAAATGGGGTGTTCTATGCTATTGGTTGAAAGTTCATGCTGGACTTTCTCTGCTTGGTCATAAGCTGGACACAAGGATAGAAATTAGGATAGCTGCCAGTTATTAATCAAGTCCTGGCCATTTGGGGCTAATTGTTATAGCAGTTATTGTTTAGCTTCCTGGATTATCACTAGAGCTAGCCGTCTCAATTCTTTCAAGTCTGATTTAGAGCACACTGACTTTCCAGGTTGTTCATTGTGGATAAGAAGTTGGTTTCCTGGGCCCGTTGCTGCAGGTTGTGGGTCAGAGTTCTATTTTTATATACAGACTGGTCATTTTCCATTTGTATATTCAGTCTCTCAACCTATTTGTCTACTTAAATTTCTCATAACCAAAGAACAGGTCTTAACTGTGCATGTACCTCCAGCACCTAACACAGTGTCAGAAAAATGTTTGTGGGTTGATAGGTGTGTGGAAGGAAGAGCCGAAGAAAGGAGAGAAAACAGAGGGGGAAAAGAAGGGTAAAACATAAAGAGGGAGCCTTTCTGTCAAAGGGATGACATGCGCAGAAGGACGGGAATGGAACTGAATGCGTATCTGGGGGAAATATTGAGCAAATTGGCTTGACGGGAAGTAGTGCCTCCTGTAAGTGAATAGTGCTGAACCAAGCTGATTTATAATGACTTTCTACATGGGCCTCACCCAGCAGAGAAGAGTCTATCCTTAAGTGGCCAGGGGTTAAGAAAGATGGAGAAATACAGCAAGGGGCAAAGGTAACATGGAAACTGATGACTACCGTGGAGCTCAGACACTTCGAAATGCAGTCCTAGTTATAAAAAATAAACTTGTTTTGAAATACATTGTGGCTTTATTGAGCTTCTGGGAAATAATCTAATAAACTACAGTGCTTTTCGAGAATTTCATGGGTTTTCTGAAAATTTTTCATTTTATAAACCTGAAAGGATGATCCCTTAGCTGGGAGGAATTCAGGGCCAAATTTCCTAAAGATAGTGTGTCTGAATAGAATCCTTTCCTGAATGTTTTTTCCAAAATGTGTTTTGGGGGTGAGAGTGGGGGTTGGGAGACTGGGTTTATTAGCTAATTCACCATCAACAAAATTCTCTGGTCAATTAAGTTTGGAGAATCTGCTCACCCTATCCTGAAAATGTTGCAGTTAAATAGGTTAACTTAAAAGAACGCATTGTTTCAAAAACTTAACTAACCACATAGTTCTGTTTCTGTGAAAATACCCAGTTCTGTGAAATGTACTTGGAACTTGCTGTTTTAAATGTTAATTTTCATGGATGCCCAAATTCCATAGATAAAGCAATGCTAACATGTGTCTGTGTGTCTGAAAACCTTGCTCACCATGGTGCTTTTTTTTTTTTTTGCTATTTTTCAGTTTGATGGGTGCTTTTAGAACATTATCTCTTTTGATCTGCAACTTTCTAGTGAGATAATGAGAGGAGAGATCATCATTCTTTTTATAATTGAGAAAACTGAGGCCCAGAGTGGTTCATGTGAATAAATATAAATGAATGAAAAGCAAATAAATGCATGAGTGATTGAGTGCCTCAGTGGGTTGGACATTTACAATTGGTGTGGAGATTTCTTCAGCTTTACAATTTCAGTGATTTGACAAATGTCTCTCATGTGCCTCCTTTGAATTGACCACTTTGCTTGAGAGTGCACAGATAAGTAAGGCAAAGTCCCTGACTTCATCAGACCCACAGGGTAGGGTTTGCAGAAACAGGAGACAAATGCTAATTAGAATCCCATGTGCTATAATCAAGGAAAGCTCCAAGATGTTATAGAAGCAAAGGGGAAGGCTGCCACTCTATGAATCTTTGTTTAAATTAGGAAAAGGACCCCTTCCATGGAGACAAACCATGTGAGTGCAGAGCATGGTGAGCAGGCCCCTTTGTGCAAAGGAAAGCCCATGCCAGGGTGTAAGGCATGGTGAGAAATACCAAGGTTAGGTGCTACTCATTCACTCTTTCTCCTTTTGCATGGTGGGAAATTATACCTGTCAACACTGGGGCATCTCCAAACTTAGTGCTTTAGGAAAAATGTTGTTTGGAGTAGAATGGAAAATCAACAGAGGCTTCTAGAAGATGTACATAAGCTGCTTCTTGGAGGAGGAATAATTATTTCAATAGTGGACAAAGAGATTGGAGTAGATTGAGAGAACATCATGGGTGAAGGCCCTGTGGGGACCGAGCACCTTCTAGGATCTGGGGGAAGGCCAGTATACAAGAGGTAGGGAGGGCATGGCTGAAGATGAGTTTCAAGGGAGCTGAAGGCCTGATTCAGGGGAAGAGTTAAAGGAACCCTGATATTAAGGGCAGGGTAGGAAAGAGTTCACTTTCACATCCAGAGACAGGTGTAGTACTAGGCACAGGGTATCCTTCAATAACATGTGCTGAAGGATATGGAAAGGGGACTGGAAACCAGAGCAGCTACCCTTGTTAGGCTTAGAAATGTTAGCCAGTGACTGAAGTTCTTTTGAGCTACTTTCACTGTTACATGTATGTATGGTACACTACTATCAGCTGGGCATTTGAGGTGACCACAGCCTCAAGAACAGACATGGTGATTACAGTGCTATGGGGTAAGTGAAGAATAGAGCTATTGCAGGGGGAGAAAGGAAGGGTCCCAACCCAGCAAATGGGCTGTCTTGAGAATGAATAAAATTGTATCCAGGTGAAGTGAGAACTTCTTCCAATACAAATCCACTTTCAGAAATAGAAAAGTCATTCTCTTTGAGTAGATGAGTTCCCCCAAAGTATATACCTCTGAGTGTCTCTGCCTCCAGGCTAACATAGCCCTGGGACAGGCTGGGTTCCACTCCTAGTTGAGGTCCCTCAGGTACTCACCCTTGTACAGTACACAACCTTTTACTTACTCATGGTAGACATGAGTGGAGAGGGCTTTCCAGAGAGTGAGAATACCATGAGAAAAAGTACTTAAGTCTGACAGAGTATGGGGAACTGGGAAACCGGGAGAGGTTTGGTTTTGCTGGAGGGTGTATGGAGTAAAGCACGGAGAGGTGGGAGATAAGACCACGTTATGGGCAAGGTTAGGTCATGCAGGTCCTTGCTTGCCATGCAAAGGGATTATGGGCTTTATGCTATGAGCCATTGCTGCATACAAGACCATACAATGTCTCTAGGCCACTGATTAGAATCCCTGGGGCCACTAATTAAATACTATATTTGGGCTCCACTAGATACATACTGTATTGGAGGCATGGAATGTGGGCCCCAGTCATGTGTGTATAACAGTTTCCCCTGGTGATTTTAATACCCATGAAAGTTTGAGAACCATGATGTGACAGCTGGAAAATCATAAGCAGAGAAGGGATATTTTTTTTTTTAAGATTTTATTTATTTAACAGAGAGAGACATAGCGAGAGCAGGAACACAAGCAGGGGGAGTGGGAGAGGGAGAAGCAGGCTTCCCGCAGAGCGGGAAGCCCGATGTGGGACTCGATCCCAGGACCCTGGGATCATGACCTGAGCCGAAGGCAGACGCTTAACGACTGAGCCACCCAGGCGCCCGAGAAGGGATATTGTTTGATTTATGTTTTGGAAAGATCACTCTGGCTGCTGAGAGAATGTGGCATTGGTGTGGGGAGGGCTGATGAAATAAATAGGACAAGGCATAAACAAGCACCTGAGCTTGATGTGCCTTAAGCAAATTTCTTCAACTGAGAACCCTATGCCTCCTCCTCAGAAGAATAAATTATGACTTCTATGGACATCCAAGTCTTGGCCAACTTTGGTACTATTGTTATAATTCCACCTATGTACAGTTCTCATTAAATTTTTGTGGATAATGCTGGCGATTCAAAAGGGCCCTCTCTTGGTATGCAGGTAACACCCATGACTCAAACATGAGTCAAAAGCACTTAGAGGTTTATTCATGCCTGTTTTTTCATTGTTAATTAATGTTTCTCATGGGCTCTCATTCATGATGCAATGGAATTGGTTTGGAACATCTCAAAAACATATAATTAATTGCACTCAGTTTCAATTGCAACAGTTAATTGATCCCAGCCAATCAGCATTCTCTTGGATGTAATTAGCCACTACAGTGGCAGTGGTGGGCAGATGGTTAGTCATGGACGAGCTGCAGGTTAGATATGCTAACTAATTAGGCTAAAAATCTTTTGCTAAAGAGTTTTGGTGGGCTGCACCTTTAGGTCAGATCAGCAGTTCAGGTCCAGAGTTATATCCTGGAAACTTGGACTGCAAATTGCTACAATTTGAGAGACCATTAAGTCATTTTGGATAACTAATACAAATTCTATTCCACAGATCCACCTGCCAGTCCATGAGACTCAATCATTTAAGGATGTTTTAGTCAAGAATCAATTCCTTCTTAAACAAACTTAAGGAAGGAGGATTTTGTCAGGATATAGGGGGCTCATTCAGAACTCAGAGGCAAGAAGTCAACAGCCTCATGGGAACTACAAAATCATTAGACATCTACTCTCACTCTCTTTTTCTGACACAGTACATTTTCTCCTTTACTCTGTTTCCCTATAGACCAGGTTCCTTGATAAGGCACTTGTTTCTGAGCCCTCACAGCTTTGTGTTAACCCTGTGTCAGCTGCAACCCCAGATCCATCCACTCTACATGACCTTAGAGGTTTGCTTCCCACGTCTTGGTGTTTATTAGCCCAATTTTAAAAAGTGAGCCTCAGCTTCGGGGCTACAGTTCTGCAATTCATCCAATTATCTTTGGCATTTATGAGGCATAATCTGGCCAAACATGGAGTTCTATGCACTTCTTTAGCAGGAGGGGTAAGGAACGTCCAAGAAGGGGAACTGAACTGGGTGTATAGGAAAATGATAAAAGCAGCTTAAGGTCATAAGAGTAACTATCTTAGATGTACCCACCACCCAACCCGTGGAATTTACTATTTAAGAGAAATCATATCTTCCCTTCCTGAATAGTAAAAAAAAAAAAAATCACTTTTCTTATACCTGTCCTTATCTTAAAGCATCTTCACTGGAGAGTGGAGAAACCCTAGCAACTCTATCTTTGAAGAGGACATAAACATTTCCCAGATGTCTCCTCCAGCTTAGACCCTGAGAAGGAGTAGGAGAAACAACATGTATGTGTATGTGTGTCATGTGTATTCATATGCATGTGTATATATTTATATATGTGCATGTGTGTGTATATATATATATGTATATATTTTTTCTCAAGTTTTTATTTAAATACCAGTTACATACAGTGTAATATTAGTTTCAGGTTTAGAATTCAGTGATTCAACACTTACATATAACATCTGGTGCTCATTACAAGTGCCCTCCTAAATCCCCATCACCTATTTCTTCATATATGTGCTATATGATCAGAGATGAAAGAAACATAATCTTTGCCCTCAGGGAGTTTGTCATCTAGTGAGAGTGGTGAACACATTCAGAGATTATTGTAAAATAGTGGGGATATTTAGTGACAGAGATATATCTGGAAGGGATGGATGAGATGAGTCTTAAAGGATGAATGGGAGTATATGTAGAAGAAGAGAAAGGAGATTTTGGGTAGGGATCTAAGAAGGTGCCTGAGCCAGAGAACAGGAGGTGAAAAAGCATGATGTGTTCTAAGGCTCCCCAAACAATCGGGCCTTGGTGGAACATTATTGCCAAAGTGGGAAGAGATAAGATTTGAGACTGAAGAGATAGTTGAGGACAAAGTAATAGAAGGATTGATGACAGACTAAGAAATTTGACCCCTATTGGGCAAATCAGTGTTTTCATGCTGTACATCAGGGGTCTCCAATGTGTAGCTGATGCAGCTTAGAGGCCCTCTCTAAGACATACAGAACACAATCTCTCAGGATGGGGGTTGAGAAGTTCCTTAGGGGATTTCAATGTTCACAAATTTTGAGAACTGTTGCAATGAGAGATGGAGGCTCATGGGAAAGCTTCATCAAAGGAAAGGAGTTGACACACTTGAAAGCATAAAATGCCATGGTCTTAGAAGTAACTGAAGCCTAATCTACTTATGTTTACACCCTACTGAGCTATGGTTTGCAGTCTTGCTGCTGGAGGAATTTAAGGATTCAGAACTAGATAAGAGTGGAATCTAGATTCTCAGGGTGCCTTGCAGGCTCTTGACTGGTCCACTAGGTGTATCTCCTGTTGATAACAGATTCTGGAATGTGAGAGATGACACCAAGAAATACTTTTATAGAAGGAAGATCCTGACGTGTTGTGTCCAGGACTCTGGCTTCTCATTTTACTTCCAGATGTGTGAACTTAAGTCAGTCACTTCACCTCTCTGAGTTACAGATTCCTTGACATCTGGAGATGTTAAATAAAAATCAAATAATATATAGGTATTGCCTGTCAACTTGTAAAGTGCTGTAAGATATCTTGATTGGCTCTAGATAACTCAATTTTCAAATGAATTTTACAGAAGAATCAAGAGAATATCAGCTACTCTCTATTTAGGACTTAATATGTACCCAACATGAAATTGAGTACTTTGGACAACTTAGTTAATTTAATTTAATTTATTTATCAACCATAGCATGAAGGAATGATATCTCCAAAGTACAGATGTTAAAAAATATTAAGGAAGTTTCCCTAAATCCCATAGCTAGTAAGTAACAGCTTCAAATTTAAGCCCAGGTCTTGCTAGAGCTAATCATGTGTTCTTACTGCTGAGCTATGCTCCCAATAAAGACACTGGCTTTGAAATATGCACTTTTAGCGTTTGAAGTTTGCCTTAGATATAGGTGCCTTTTCAAGCAACTTTATCTTCTGTTTGTAAACAACTTTCTGTATTATTACTATTATTCCTCTTAGGGATTGTTTACTCCCATTGTGGAATAGTGAATTAGTTGTTATGACAGAAAAAAGAAAGACAAGGAGGCTGAAGATACTGAAAAAAATATATGAAAGATGATTTGATATCCTAGTTAATTGATGTTGCACTGGAACAAAAGTCTTAGAGAACAGAACAAGTATTCATCATTTCAATAGCAGTTAGGAGAAAAGTTAAAGAAAATGAATTTTATAAACCTCTTCCCACATGTGTTAGAAACTTGAAAACATCAGGCACAGCTAAAAAGTGTTATACCAATCCATGACAATTGTTGGAAAATTCAATAATTCACTGGTGTTTCCCCATTTTCTATCTGCTCAAATATCTGTATACTCACCTGTCCATCCATCCATCCGTCCATCTATCCATCCATCCATCTGTCATCTATATGGTCATTTCCCTTCTATCCTTATATTCATTTACCATCCAGCATCAACTTAATAAGCATATAAATGATGTTAATTATGTGCTGTAACACAGCTATCCTAACTGCATCCCTACTATATACTAAGGCCATGGGAAAGACTTTTACATGGTCAATTCAGCCTAGTGTCAGACACTTTGTAGCAATAAAAAGAAATATGAACTGTCTCTGAGAAAGCTACCTGCTCTTCAGGGATTAAGAAGAAGGACAAGCCATGACCACAAAAAACAATTAACTGAGAATACCTAAGTAGTGGCATTCCTTTGAAGATAAAACCATATTAGCTGTGTCATGCAGGAAGGAACATAATTGAGTTCTAAATAAACGTCTTCAAGAACAAGTGTCTAAGAGAGAAAATGGGAGACACAAAGGCTCTTCATCCTCCAGGTTCTAGGTCAAAGATCCCTTCCTCTGGGAAGACTTTGGTGAAGCCTGATTCCCAAAACCCAAATTTACCTTGTCCCTCTGCTGTGTTCACAGCGCTCTGCCCCAGCATCTCTTACAGCACTTTGTGTCTTCTACATGTCACCTCAGGATTTCAGGAGACTGTGAGGTGGCTTGGAGGGAGCAGAGACTTCTGTGAAATATAATCTGGGTTAGGATCACTGCCTTTTCTTATCATATGGGATATCTTAGACAATAATTTTATGAGTCAATTCCTACCAATATATTTCACCTATTTTGTTAAGCCCTTTACATAATCCGATGTCATCCTCACACAAAATACCCTAGCATTTTATGCTATTGCTTTTTTTTTTTTTACAAATGTGCAAGGTGGGGCTTAATTTCTCCAATTGCTCTCATAAGTGGAAGGCTAGTTTCAAATGTTTGTCTGAAAAATCCGTTCGACTGTTACTCAGTTCAGTTCGTTGTTTGCCATGACAATCTCCTCCTCTGTAAGTTAGGGCTGAAAGTATTTTCCCACAGAGCTCTGATACATCACTGTAGGCTGTGAATATACTGAGCAGTGTAGGCTCCGTGCCAATAAGAGGGTAGTCCAAATCCACTCCACTCCAGCTTTCTGGAGTTTTGTACCTTCTGTGTGCAGTGCTCTATGCCCAGCTAGAGATAGGCCTGGTTCACTATACTCCTTTGCAGGCCTGGCTTCTAGACGCAAATCAAGTCTCAGCAAAACTGCCATCTCATGGTTAAGAAATCTCCTAATGATTTTAACACATAAGCCCACACTCATCACCTTCTATAAGCTCTGAGCTAATTTGTTTTTCTTCATGTCCTTTTCATTAATGCTATATATTAATTTATTATTTAGTTCTATTTTCCCTTGATTCTTTATTTATGATTAGTCAAGCAATTTGTTTTTATTTTGCCCATCTCCACTAGTTAGTTATAGATTATTTTACTTTGTTTAAAATTTTATTTATTAGAGAGAGAGAGAGCAAGAGAACAAGCAGGGAGGGGGAGGGGGAGAGAGAGATGGAGAAGCAGACTACCCACTCAGCAGGGAGCCTGATGTGGGGCTTGATCCCTGGACCCTGGGATCATGACCTGAGCCAAAGGCAGACACTTAACTGACTGAGCCACTCTAGATTATTTTACTTATATTTTAGTGGTTATCTTGGAGACTAAAACATAAACCCCTTATTAGAATGTAATGCAGATGAATAATGTTACTACTTCCCTGACAATGCAGGGGCCTTAGAACAATTAGTTTATCCCTTCACTCATTTTTGCATTAGCATTCCATCTATTTAAATTCTATGTATGCTTAACACTCTACATGATGCTGATATTGCTTTGTTAAGTTCATTTCCATTTATGTTTGAACATTTATTTACCAATTTCTTTGACTCTAAATTTTGGGGACAGATACAGTTCATCTGACTTAGAGAAGACTTAAGGTAAGAGTCAAAAGTTGAGGATGTAAGAGGAAAAACAAATGGAGAAGCAGGTTAATATTTATCCAGTACCTGCATATAAACATATATGGTAACTTATATGTATATATGTACGTAATATATATGTATATAATGCATGTATGGTGTATCCTCAGAAAGATAAACAAATATAGTAAATTAAAGAGCTAGAGTTCAACCCTAGAACTTTCTGATTCTAAACACCATACATTTCAATACATGGCCCTGCAACTCCATTTTCTCATGTGATTTGTCTTCAACTGTTGTTGGCTTTTTGTAAAATGTTGGCTGCATGGTGGTAGGGGGAGTGAGTGTTTCCTAAAATAGGTAGCTTTCTATTCTTGGACTCCTTTCTGTCTGCTTATATTTTTCAGTTACTTCCTTTTTTAAAAAAGATTTATTTATTTATTTGAGAGATAGAAAGCATGTGCATGCATGCCAGTGGGGGAGAAGGGGACAGAGGGAGAGGGAGAGGGAGAGAGAGTGCAGTAGACTCTGTGCTGAGCACAGACCCCAACACAGGGCTCAATCTCAGGACCCTGAGTCATGATCTGAGCCTGAAATCAAGAGTCGTGTGCTTAACTGACTGAACCACCCAGGCACCACTCTTTTCAGTTACTTCTTAGGACCACAAAAGTCATCATTTTTTAAAAATTTTTATTTAATTTCAATTTAATTAACATATACTGTATTATTAGTTTCAGAGGTAAAGTTTAGTGATTCATCAGTTGCATATAACATCCAGTGATTGGAGGGGGAGTGCCCTCCTTCATGTCCATCACCCAGTTATCCCATCTCCTCACCCATCTCCCGTCCAGTAACCCTCAGTTTGCTTTCTAGAGCTAAGAGTCTCTTATGGTTTGTCTCCCTCTCTGTTTTTTGTCTTATTTTATTTTTCCCTCCCTTCCCCTATGTTCACCTGTTTTGTTTCTTTTTTTAAAAAAATTTTTATTGTTATGTTAATCACCATACATCATTAGTTTTTGATGTAGTGTTCCATGATTCATTGTTTGTGTATAACACCCAGTGCTCCATTCAGTATGTGCCCTCTTTAATAACCATCACCAGGCTAACCCATCCCACCATCCCCCTCAGTTTGTTTCTCAGAGTCCATAGTTACTCATGGTTCATCTTCCCCTCCGATTTCCTCCCCTTCGTTGTTCCCTTCCTGCTATCTTCTTTTTTTTTTTTTTTTTTTAACATATAATGTATTATTTGTTTCAGAGGTACAGGTCTGTGATTCAACAGGCTTGCACAATTCACAGCGCTCACCATACCACATACCCTCCCCAATGTCTATCACCCAGCCACCCCATCCCTCCCACCCCCACCACTCCAGCAACACTCAGTTTGTTTCCTGAGATTAAGAATTGCAATATCAGTGAGATCATATGATACATGTCTTTCTCTGATTGACTTATTTCACTCAGCATAACACCCTCCAGTTCCATCCACGTCATTGCAAATGGCAAGATTTCATTCCTTTTGATGGCTGCATAATATTCCATTGTATATATATACCACCTCTTCTTTACCATTCATCTGTCAATGGACATCTTGGCTCTTTCCATAGTTTGGCTATTGTGGACATTGCTGCTATAAACATTGGGGTGCACGTACCCCTTAGGATCCCTACATTTGTATCTTTGGGGGTAAATACCTAGTAGTGCAATTGCTGGGTCGTATGGTAGCTCTATTTTCAACTTTTTGAGGAACCTCCACACTGTTTTCCAGAGTGACTGCACCAGCTCGCATTCCCAACAACAGTGTAGGAGGGTTCCCCTTTCTCCACATCCCTGCCAACATCTGTCATTTCCTGACTTGTTAATTTTAGCCATTCTGACTGGTGTGAGGTGGTATCTCACTGAGGTTTTGATTTGGATTTCCCTGATGCCGAGCGATGTTGAGCACTTTTTCATGTGTCTGTTGGCCATTTGGATGCCTTCTTTGGAAAAATGTCTGTTCATGTCTTCTGCCCATTTCTTGATTGGATTATTTGTTCTTTGGGTATTGAGTTTGATACATTCTTTATAGATTTTGGATACTAGCCCTTTATCTGATATGTCATTTGCAAATATCTTCTCCCATTCTGTCGGTTGTCTTTTGGTTTTGTTGACTGTTTCTTTTGCTGTGTTTTTTATCTTGATGAAGTCCCAATAGTTCATTTTTGCCCTTGCTTCCCTTGCCTTTGGCGATGTTTCTAGGAAGAAGTTGCTTTGGCTGAGGTCGAAGAGGTTGCTGCCTGTGTTCTCCTTTAGGATTTTGATGGACACCTGTCTCACATTTAGGTCTTTCAACCATTTTGAGTCTATTTTTGTGTGTGGTGTAAGGAAATGGTCCAGTTTCATTCTTCTGCATGTGGCTGTCCAATTTTCCCGACATCATTTGTTGAAGAGACTGTCTTATTTCCAGTGGACATTCTTTCCTGCTTTGTCAAAGATTAGTTGACCATAGAGTTGAGGGTCCATTTCTGGGCTCTTTATTCTGTTCCACTGATCTATGTGTCAGTTTTTGTGCCAGTACCATACTGTCTTGATGATGACAGCTTTGTAATAGAGCTTGAAGTCCGGAATTGTGATGCTACCAGCTTTACTTTTCTTTTTCAATATTCCTCTGGCTATTCAGGGTCTTTTCTGGTTCCATACAAATTTTAGGATTATTTGCTCCATTTTTTTGAAAAAAGTGGATGGTATTTTGATAGGGGTTGCCTTGAATGTGTAGATTGCTCTAGGTAGCATTGACATCTTCACAATATTTGTTCTTCCAATCCATGAGCATGGAACATTTTTCCATTTCTTTGTGTCTTCCTCAATTTCTTTCATGAGTATTTTATAGTTTTCTCAGTACAAATTCTTTGCCTTTTTGGTTAGATTTATTCCTAGGTATCTTATGGTTTTGGGTGCAATTGTAAATGGGATCAACTCCTTAATTACTCTTTCTTCTCTCTTGTTGTTGGTGTATAGGAATGCCACTGATTTCTGTGCATTGATTTTATCTCCTGCCACATTACTGAATTCCTGTATGAGTTCTAGCAGTTTTGGGGTGGAGTCTTTGGGGTTTTCCACATAAAGTATCATATCATCTGCAAAGAGTGAGAGTTTGACTTCTTTGCTGATTCAGATGCCTTTTATTTCTTTTTGTTGTCTGATTGCTATGGCTAGGACTTCTAATACTATGTTGAATAGCAGTGCTGATAGTGGACATCCCTGCTGTGTTCGTGACCTTAGGGGGAAAGCTGTCAGTTTTTCCCCATTCAGAATGATATTCACTGTGGGTTTTTCATAGATGGCTTTTATGATATTGAGGTATGCACCCTCTATCCCTATACATTGAAGAGTTTTGATCAAGTAAGGATGCTGTACTTTGTCAAATGCTTTTGTGCATCTATTGAGAGGATCCTATGGATCTTGTTCTTTCTTTTATTAATGTATTGTATCTCATTGATTGATTTGCAGATGTTGAACCAACCTTGCAGCCCAGGGTTAAATCCCACATGGTCGTGGTGAATAATCCTTTTAATGTACTGTTGGATCCTACTGGCTAGTATTTTGGTGAGAATTTTTGCATCCATGTTCATCAGGGATATTGGTCTGTAATTCTCCTTTTTGATGGCATCTTTGTCTGGTTTGCAGATCAAGGTAATGGTGGCCTCATAAACGAGTCTGGAAGTTTTCCTTCTATTTCTATTTTTTGGAACAGTTTCAGAAGAATAGGTATTAATTCTTCTTTAAATGTTTGGTAGAATTCCCCTGGGAAGCCATCTGGCCCTGGGGTTTTGTTTGTTGGGAGATTTTTGATGACTGCTTCAATTTCCTTAGTGGTTGTAGGTCTGTTCAGGTTTTCTATTTCTTCCTGGTTCAGTTTTGGTAGTTGATACATCTCTACGAATGCATCATCTAATTTGCTGGCATAGAGTTGCTCATAATATGTACTTATAATTGTTTGTATTTCTTTGGTGTTGGTTGTGATCTCTTTCATTCATAATTTTATTTATTTGGGTCCTTTTTCTTTTCTTTTTGATAAGTCTGGCCAGGGGTTTATCAATCTTATTAATTCTTTCAAAGAACCAGCTCCTAGTTTCGTTGATTTGTTCTACTGTTCTTTTGGTTTCTATTTCATTGATTTCTGCTCTGATCTTTATTATTTCTCTTGTCCTGCTGGGTTTAGGCTTTATTTGCTGTTCTTTCTTCAGCTTCTTTAGGTGTTGTGTTAGGTTGTGTATTTGAGACCTTTCTTGTTTCTTGAGAAAGGCTGGTATTGCTATAGACTTTCTGCTTAGGACTGCCTTTGCTGCATCCCAAAGATTTTTGTTTTTTTTATCCCAAAGATTTTGAACAGTTGTGTTTTAATTTTCATTTGTTCCTATGAATTTTTAAAATTCTTCTTTAATTTCCTGTTTGACCCATTCATTCTTTAGTAGGATGCTCTTTAGCCTCCATATATTTGAGTTCTTTCCAACTTTCCTCTTGTGACTGAGTTCTAGTTTCAAAGCATTGTGGTCTGAAAATATGCAGGGAATGATCCCAATCTTTTGGTACCAGTTGAGACCTGATTTGTGACCTAGGATGTGATCTATTCTGGAGAATGTTCCATGGGCACTAGAGAAAAATGTGTATTCTGTTCCTTTGGGATAGAATATCCTGAATATATCTGTGAAGTCCATTTGGTCCACTGTGTCATTTAAAGTCTTTATTTCCTTGTTGATCTTTTGCTTAGATGATCTGTCCATCTCAGTGAGGGGAATGTTAAAGTCCCCCACTATTACTGTATTGTTATTGAAGTGTTTCTTTGCTTTTGTTATTAATTGGCTTATATAATTGGCTGCTCCAATGTTAGGGGCATAGATATTTACAATTGTTAGGTCTTCTTGTTGGATAGACACTTTAAGTAGGATATAGTGTCCTTCCTCATCTCTTATTACAGTCTTTGGTTTAACATCTAATTTGTCTGATATAAGGATTGCCACCACCAGCTTTCTTTGAACCCTCATCTTCAATCTGGAGGTGTCTTTGGGTCTAAAATGAGTCTCTTGCAGACAGCATATCGATGGGTCTTGTGTTTTTTATCCAATCTGATAGCCTATGTCTTTTGATTGGGGGCATTTAGCCCATTTACATTCAAGGTAACTATTGAAAGATATGAATTTAGTGTCATTGTATTGCCTGTAAGGTGACTGTTACTGTATATTGTCTGTGTTCCTTTCTGGTCTATGTTACTTTTAGGCTCTCTCTTTGCTTAGAGGACCCCTTTCAATATTTCTTGTAGGGCTGGTTTTGTGTTTGCAAATTCCTTTCTTTTTTGTTTGTCCTGGAAGCTTTTTATCTCTCCTTCTCTTTTCAATGATAGCCTAGCTGGATATAGTATTCTTGGCTGCATATTTTTCTCATTTAGTGCTCTGAAGATATCCTGCCAGTCCTTTCTGGCCTGCCAGGTCTCTGTGGATAGGTCTGTTGCCAATCTAATGTTTCTACCATTGTAGGTTACAGATCTCTTCTCCCGAGTTGCTTTCAGGATTTTCTCTTTGTCTCTGAGACTCGTAAGTTTTACTATTAGATGTCTGGGTGTTGACCTATTTTTATGGAATTTGAGGGGGGTTCTCTTTGCCTCCTGGATTTTGATGCCTGTTTCCTTCCCCAAATTAAGGATGTTCTCTGCTATAATTTCCTCCAATACACCTTCTGCCCTCTCTCTTTCTTCTTCTTGGATCCTAATTATTCTAATATTGTTTTGTCTTATGGTATCACTTATCTCTCAAATTCTGCCCTTGTGATCCAGTAGTTGTTTATCTCTCTTTCCTCAGCTTCTTCTTCTTTTTTTTAAAGATTTTATTTATTTATTTGACAGACAGAGACATAGTGAGAGAGGGAACACAAGCAGGGGGAGTATGAGAGGGAGAAGCAGGCTTCCTGCAGAGCAGGGAGCCCAATGCAGAGCTCGATCCCAGGACCCTGGCATCACGACCTGAGCTGAAGGCAGACGCTTAACTGACTGAGCCACCCAGGTGCCCCTTTTCTCAGCCTCTTTATTTTCCATCATTTGGTCTTCTATATCACTAATTCTTTCTTCTGCCTCATTTATCCTAGCAGTTAGAGCCTCCATTTTTTATTGCACCTCATTAATAACCTTTTTGACTTTGACTTGGTTCGATTTTAGTTCTTTTATTTCTCCAGAAAGCGTTTCTCTAATATCTTTCATGCTTTTTTCAAGCCCAGCTAGTATCTTTAAAATCGTCATTCTGAACTCTAGTTCCAACATCTTACTAATGTCCGTATTGATTAGGTCCCTAGCAGTCAGTACTGCCTCTTGTTCTTTTGTTTTTTGAGGTGATTTTTTTCTGTCTTGTCATTTTGTCCAGAGGAGAATAGATGAATGAGAGAACAAAATGCTAACAGGGTAACAATGACTCCAGAAAAATATACACTAAACAAATCAGAAGAGACCTGAGACCAGGGGAGAAGAAAGGGAAAGAAAGAAAAAGAAAAAGATAAAAACAAAGAAACGGAAAAAAAAAAAAACCAGAATATGATCAAATATGATCAGGCTGGTGCATAGATCAGTGCCACACACTAGATTTTAGGCGTATTTTGGTCTGTCAGAAGAAAGTGCCTCCCAAAATTTTAAAGAAAGAGAAACTTGTATATGTATAAAAATAAGGGTAAATACAATGAAGGGATGGACTATGATGGTAAAGATGAAAATTATAAAAGATTTTATAAAAGGAATTGATAAGATAAGAAGTTGGTTGAAAAAAGAAAGAAGAGGATTTTTAAAAAAAGGGAGAGAATGTGATCAGGCAGGAGACTAGAACAAAGCCATACAGTAGAGATTTAGGGTGTATTTTGGTCTGTTAGAAGAAACCGTATCCCAAAATTTTAAAGAGAGAACAACTTATATTTATATATACATTTACCAAAAATAAGGTTAACTACTATGAAGGATAGAATACCACTCTAAAAATGAAAAATAAAAAAAGATTTTTTAAAAAAGGGATTGATAAGATGTTGGTTGAAAAAGGGAAAAAGAAAAATTCAAAAAAAAAAAAGAAAAAGACAGTCAAAAAAAATTAACTTTGAAAGACTAAAGAATCATGGAAAAAAAGCCATGAATTCTATGTGCAGTATTCCCCTAGCGCTGGAGTTCTGCCGTTCTCATTGCTTGGTAAACTTGGTCTTGGCTGGCTGTTCTCGCTGATCTTCTGGGGGAGGGGCCTGTTGCCGTGGTTCCCAAATGTCTTTGCCGGAGGCAGAATTGCCCCACCCTTGCCGACCGGGCTAAGCTCAGGTTTGCTCTCGGGAGCTTTTTTTCCCTGCAAACTTTCCGTACAGCTCTGGAGGATGAGAGTGAAAATGGCAGTCTCCCAATCTCTGCCCCAGAGGAGCCGAGAATTCGGGGCCCTGCTCCTCAGTGAGCCCCCGGAGAAAAGCCGCCAGTCACTCCTGTCTCCCCGGTCTCCAGCTGCACTCCATGCTCACCTGGCCTGTGACCCAGCGTTTCTATCTCTGGCACCTGACCCCATGTGGAGTCTCCAAACCCAGCAGATCCCTGCAGTGCGCTCCTGCGCCGCTCGTCCTGGGGGAGGAAGGGGAGTCTCCCCAGATCTGCCGCTTGTTGGGTCCCTGCTGGAAGAGCAGTGGCCCAACTGTGCCGTGGATCATGGTTTATGGCAAGCCCGAGCTGCGAGCCCACTCCTCGGCTCCGTCTCTGCAGCCGGCTTCCCCGCTCCGATACCTGGGAGCTCTGCCACACTCAGGCACCCCCGTCTTTCTGTGACCCCAAGGGTCCTGAGACCACACTGTCCCAGCGAGGGTTCCACCCCCCGCTTAGCCACTGGAGCGACGTCCCTCAGCGGAGCCAATTTCTTCTTTTTTTTTTTTTTTTTTAAGATTTTATTTATTTGACAGAGAGAGACATAGAGAGAGAGGGAACACAAGCAGGGGGAGCAGGAGAGGGAGAAGCAGGCTTCCCACCGAGCAGGGAGTCCGATGTGGGGCTTGATCCCAGGACCCTGGGATCATGACCTGAGCCGAAGGCAGATGCTTAACGACTGAGCCACCCAGGTGCCCCAGAGCCAATTTCTAAAAGTTCTGATTTTGTGCTCCACGGCTCTATCACTTGCCAGAAGCGGCCAACGGAGGCCCCTCCTCTGCTCTCTATCTTCTCGAATATCACCTCGAATTCACTTCTCCGCACATCCTACCTTCCAGAAAGTGGTCGCTTTTCTGTTCAGAGAGTTGCTGCTATTCTTTTCTTCGATATCCTGTTGAGTTCATAGGCGTTCAGTATGGTTTGATCCCTATCTAGCTGAATTCATGGGACCAGACGAAATTTAGGTCTCCAACTCCTCTGCCATCTTGCTCCTCCCCCTCTGGACTCTATTTTAAAACCCACCGACACAAATGACTCCATTTAATTTTACCTTTCTCACTGGAAGTAGTATTTGATTGACAGGTTTATATAAGATAAATTTATATGAAACTTCCAATGTAATGTGTGGCATATAGCTGGGTATCAAAAAGATATTTTACTTCTCCTGTATTAATTGTTTTCATACTCCCTATTACAATTATTTTTATATATTCATTGGACCCAATAGAGATTTCTTCTTTCCACTTACAGGAACCTTTGCTTTTATTTTTAACAGAGTTGTGCACTAATGCATTTCCTCATGAGAAGAGCTCTTGTTAATATTATCCTGAATGGTAAGTGTAGAATTGGATTACACAGTAAGAATGCATTCAAGTCTTCAATTATTAATAATGAGTGGCCAAGCAATTAACAAGTCAAGGTAAATTTGCTGGGAAGTACATGAAAGTAATATTTTTATTCAGTGATTAGAGCAGCAATTTCTAAATTTCATCTGACCATCCACAAGTGGAGAATATTACTCTCGCAGTGGCATATCATTGTGATCCATTTTTATTCTCAGTGAGACAGGTTATTTTGGAATCCAAGAGCTCTCAGATGGAATTTTATTGGCTTGTACTCACTCATATTCCAGGCTGTATTACTAGCCCCATGCAACATACAGTCTGACACAGTACAATGATGGTATGATGAGCTGACAAATATTTATTAACCCTATGCACATAGGCAGTCAAAGTCATGATATCATTCAGTGTTACTCTGGGGTCATGCATGTTGAAATTTTGTTTTGTTTTATAATCGAAGAATCAATGAGCTGATAATCTTTGTCAAGGTTCTTAATACTAAGTGCATTCAGGACCCAGAAATTAAAATGAACGGGTAAAGCAGGCCAGGTTTTTTTAAAAAAATAATAGTAGACAGAAAAGGTGGGACAGTGGTTAACAGGAAAGTGCATGACCCACCTGAAGGGGCAGCCAGTATTCAGCACATGGGAGATCTTGGGCTTTTTAAAGAGAAAACAGAAATCTGAATCTTTTATACAACACCTCTCACTTTTGCAATGTTGGCAGCTAATTCCATTGTTTTTTTGCAACACCCTGCAGGACCAAGTATCTTTGCAGGCTGGATATCAGTTTAAACTTCTGATCTTAAATGTATCAAAGATCAGACTGATGTCTATATTATTGTTTCTTCCTAGACAGTGAAGATAAAAATTACAGGGCAGAAGCATGCTCCTTCTTGGTCAGTGATTTTATTCCTCTCTAGATACTTGCATCGTGATGACTCTAATTAAACTTCCCAAGAGCAGGGATCTCTGTTCATCTCCTTCTTTTGGAGATTGCAAAAAACACAAACAAAAACATACCAAATGATCATTTTTTCCCCCTCTGCCTCTTGGCAGCTCAACAGGAGCAAGTTAGTGCCTGGAATAGCATGCCACTCATTCTGTTTGCCCTGCGGTTCTCAAATCAGGTGGATGTTATTAATCTCCTCTGTGTCCTGCAGCACTGAGTCAAGGAGGCTGGGCAGAGTGTTAGTTAGGAGCTCAGGTTTTGGAATTCTGTTGACCTGCTTTGATTCTCAGATAAATCACTTACTAGGTATGAGAGTGGCCTCATTGTCTGAAACTTTCTAAGCCCTGGTTTTGGTATCCGTCCAGTGGGGATGGAAATGTTTAAACCATGGATTTACTGTTTTAAATGAGAATATTGTATGGTAACTCCCAAACTCTGGCACATAATAGATGCCTAGAAAATGGTCTTTTGTGTGCTTAGGCATATATATGACATATGTACGTTAATGTGACAAGTACTATTATGTATGTAATGTATAGTGTAATCTAGCACACTGAATACCAATTATGCTTCTCCTTTCTCTCAGATCTACTCTGGGGTAGCCAAGAATATGTCTTATTCATTTCCGTCTCCCCTGTTCTCAGCACAGTGTTGGCCCACACAAGGCATCCGGTGAAAAATGAGACATTTACTGCCCTGCCCAGGTTGTAAGACTCTGGTGACAACAGGATAATACCCAGTCTCCCCACCCTGGTCTCCTTTCCTGGTCTTTATTTACCATTATTTTTTTTTATTCACCATTAATTTTTTAAAGTTCTCTTGGCTATATTTTTCCTCTGTTTTTTTCTTTGGGACCCATTTGGGGGCAGCTAGAAGACGATAGGGCAAAATTAGTGGAAGAACAAAAAGAAAGAGAAAGAAAGAAGAGAGTTGATAGAATCTGGTAAGAAAAAAAAACTGGGTAAGATTTGAAAGGATGAACTGGAAGGGGTTGAATGAGAAGAAAGGAAGACAAGACAAAGAAAATAAGAAGTAGGAGGAAAATAAAGGGATAGACTATCAGTTGGGATTAACTAGGTTATGCTGAGGCAATAAAACAGTCTAAAAGACTCTGTGGCTTAAAGCAACAAAGGTTTATCTCACACTACATGCCCCTCATGGGTCACCTTCAGCTCTGCCCAACACCTTCTTTCTTCTAAGACCCAGGCTGATGAAGTGTTGCCTTCTGGAGCATTGCCAGTCTTATGGGGATGGGGGAGAAATGTCTTAAATCACCAGTGGTTCTTAAAGGCCCAGACCGCTTGGACACACATCAGTTCTGTTGATATTCTCTGACCAAAGTGAGTCTGTCACTCCTGGCATCAACATGGCAGAAAATATAATGCTCCCCAGAAAAGGGGTGGCCGAATCATTTGAAGAGTCATGCAATCTATACAGATGCAGGAAGAGGAAAATGTATTAAATGATGGAAGTTTTAGGAAAATCAAAGAAATATTTGGGAAGGAGTTAGAAGGTGGATGAAGAGATGAACATCAGGAGATGAAATAGAAGTTGAAGGGGAAATAGAGTTAGAAATGAGAAGAGAAGAGAAGAGAAGAGAAGAAGATAAAGAATAGAGGCCTCCCAGGGTAGGGCTGATAAAGTGGTAATGTTCCCATATCACATGACATGCCGAGTGAGTATGGCCTTTACAGTCAGGTCAACCTAGGCTTGTGTCCTGATGAGCTTCATAACCTGGGTGACTTTACTTGATCCTCATGGTCCTCCATTGATCCATCTGGATTTATGGCTCCAGTTCATAGTGTTACTGAAATAATTAAATAATATAAGTAATTGTGAGATTAGATGTTGATTTTGGCTTTTTCTGTCACCATGGGAATTATAGACAAGGGTCTCCAGTTAAGGAAAAAGAGCTGTCATGTGTGCTATATCCTAAAGAAAGCTGCCAACTAATAAGCTGATGAGGTGCGGAAAAAATATGGCTGTCAGTAGTCACCCCTTAAGCTACACCCTTCCCAGCCTACGTAATATAGAGGGGAGAGGGCAAGCAGAGTCAGAACCAAGAATTATTGTACTTCCAGAGATGGAGCTTTTGTAGACAGATGCCTTTTCCTTCCCATGAGCACATTTACCCCTTTCCCAAAGTTCATGTGATTGGGGGTACCTGGCAAGAAAGAAGAATGCAGGCATCATGTAACCTGGATGGATGGTGCTAAGTCACAGAATTCCTCTTCTTCTTCCACAGATAAGGAAAGCGAGGGCCACAGTATAAAGATCACTCAGGGCTAACAGGGGAGCCAGAATTCCAGCCAAGGTAGCCTGATCTTACAGTCCATCCATCCCTTAACCATATTGCTTAATGGCCTTCTTGACCAAAGGAGGAATAGTGAATGATCATCTTCAAATGTATCTGTCTCTATTCTCAAGGCCAACCTGGGAAGAACCCTGGCTGCTTTGAAAAGGATACTGCTCTTAAACATAACACCAGTGTCCCATTCTTCCTTCCCTTGTGTTTCTTATAGGATGATCTCAATCCCTTCTCATGCTTCTGCTCTTTTTAAGTTTCAGCTTACCTTTCAAAAGAATATAGTCTATATAAATATGTAAAATAAAAAAAATAATATAGCCAGTTACTAGTTGGCATAAATTTTTCTCTCTCTCACTGTGTGTATATATATATATACAGTGTGAAATTTGTAATATATATATAGTACTGTGTATGTGTAATTCATAATTCATATGTATGTATCTGCATGAATTACATACTATATGAAAGAACAATATGTGGACTTTTCCAAACGAACATGTACTTGTATCTCCAGTTGTGGAGAATGTGGACTTAAGTAATGTATGACAATAAAAAAATCCTTTTTTCAAAAATAGTTATGTAATTGGATAAAAATGTATCTCTTGAATGTCTTAATTTGAAAGCAATCAGTATTACACCCAAATCATTTTGTTATTTTCTTCCCCTCCTTTTTTTTTTTTTAATCACAGGCCAGTCCACTCACTGAGGTTTGATGGAAATTTGGAGAGAAGGGGCTTATTAACAGGCTCCCAGAAAGCTGTATGACCTTGTTAAGAATGAGAACTCCAGAGAAAAAACAATATCAACGAATCCAATGGTCAGAGACCACTTTCTACTTTCTCCCAGCCACCTACATTACAAAGGATGAAACTGATTTGAACCTGTTTGAGATGATTGTTTTACAAGTTTCTTGGCTAGCCAGAGGAAGCTACTTCTGTGATGCTCTTCGAGAAACGAAAGTGTGTTCAGCACCGGCGGAATAGAGATAAGTAAATAACTCACATTTTAGGAATATCTTGAATTGAACTATTCTTAGCAAGTTTAGGGGTGGTTGTCCTCTCCCTCCACATACACAGAAAGAAAAGAAACAAAGAACAACAATCAAAAATGGTGCAGAGAAATGTGGACAATATAGCACTGGATTTTCCTTACTAGGCAACAATAGCTCCTCCAATATTTAAAAGGGAGGACCAGACACTCAAACCGTATGGGCATTCTTGTTCAGAATTAAATATTTTAAAAACCCACAATAAAACAAATCTGGTGCATTTAATCATTTGCGGTAGCAGAGCTCAAATTAACCTGCCAATAAGGACCAAGCAGGCAGAAGAATTGGTTGAGGATAACTGGAACTAAGAAAATTCCTGCATTCCTTTGAGTCGAATCATCCCTGACTTTTACTACCATGTGATCCAGCAATCCCACTCCTTGGTATACATCTGAGGGAAATGAAATCACTAACTTGAAGAAATAGCTGCACTCCCATGCTCATTGCAGCATTATTCATAATAACCAAGATGGAAACAACCTAAGTTCCTGTCAATGGATGAATGCATAAAGAAGATGTAACACATATGTATGTATACATACACACAGTGAACTATTATTCGGCTGTAAAAAAGGAAATCCTGCTATTGTCAGCCACACATATAAACCTGGACAGCATTATACCAGTGAAATAAGGCAGCCAGAGGAAGACAAACACTATGTGAACTTACTTACATGTGAAATCTAAAAAGTGGAACTCACAGAAACAGAGAGTAGCATGGTGGTTGCCAGGGTTAGGAGGTAGGGCTAAACAGGGTACAAACTTCCAGTTAGAAGATGAATAAGTTCTGGGGATCTGGTGTATAGCATGGTGACAGGAGCTGGCAATCCTATATGTATACTTGAAAGTTGTTAATAGAGTAGACCTTAATGTTCTCACCACACACATGCGCAAAAAATGGTAATGAGGTGAGGTGATGAGTTTTCGTGGTTGATTAACCTTATTGTGGTTATGATTTCACATACTACATGTATCAAATCATCACATTGTACACCTTAAACTTACCCAATGTTGCGTGTCAGTTACATCTCAACAAACCTACAAAACATTTTTTTGTTGCCTTCTGATAGAATACTAAAAAAACCGCTCTGGACTTGAAGAAAATAGTGTTTAAGTATAGCAATAAGCAGAATTTGACTCTTGGGTTCAGGGAGGGTGAGCAACAAATTCAGCTGTTGCTACATTGCAAACCATTCCCACATTGAATGACTTAAAACAAAACCCATTAATTTAGCTTATGATTCTGTGGGTCAGCAATCTGGGCCGGTCTCAGCTGGACAGCTTTGCATTTGTCGAAGCTTACTCTTAGGTCTGCAGCCAGTTAATCGGTTGGCTGGGTGTGATGTAGAGAAGATAGCACATGAGTAGAAGACATCCAAGATTGGATGTGAGTCTTGATGCTGCTGTTTATTACTCATGTGAACTGCAAGGACTCTCCTTTCCTCATCCAGAAAAGGGAGCTGAGATTATCATCTACACGGTTTCATTGCTAAGATTGAATAGGGAGATGCAGGTGACATGGCTTTCGAAATTATAAAAATATACCCAAGTTCTTTTTGCCAAAGTACTCAAGGAAAGACTGATATAAATGAAGAGAGAAATAGAGAACTCAACAATAATAGTGGAGACATCAATATTTCACTTTTAATTGTGGATAGAACCACTAGACAGAGGATCAGCAAAGAAATAGAAGGCTTGAATAACAACATAAACCAATTAGACATAACAGATGTCAACAGAGTACATCACTCAGCAACAGCAGAATATAGATTCTTGTCATGTACACATGGAATTTTCTCCAGAATAGACTACACGTTTGGGTCTACAACAAGTCTCAATAAATTTAAAAGGATTGAAATCATACGGAGTATGATTATATGACCACAATCAAATGAAATTAGAAATTAATACTGTGGACATCTGGAAAAACCACAAGTATGTTGAAATTAAAACACACTCCAAAATAACCAGGATTCAAAGAAGAAACCACATGGGAAATTATAAAATGCTTAGAGACAAATGAAAATGAAGACACAGCATACCAAAATTAGTGAGACACAGTAAAATTAGTGCTTAGAGGGAAATCTATAGCTATAAATATTTATGCTATGAAATGCTCTGAGCAAGGTTTCAGGCTTAATATTCAGATTGTAATAGGTGTGTAATAATAAGATTTTACAAATTTGCTATAAAAGTGAGTAATTTGAAAAGAGTAATAAAAATGAGTAATTTAGAAAAGAAACTTGAAGCTTTTGTCCCACAGATTCCTTATGATACATTTAGTGTTTCAGATATAGGGCACATCTGTAAGAAGGTAAAATAGAGTCTAGTATCATTGAATATTTTTGAGACCTAAAAATAGATAACCCCAAAACATTGGCAACAATCAGGCCTGAGTTTGGACATGAAATTCTGAATGGTTCATTGTTTTCTTTGATCACTGGCATGCCAAATTCCTAGACGGGGAATTTGGAAATCTTTTTTAATTTTGGTGTTTAGTTTTGATTCCAGCAGGACAGATGTCTCTAGCCATCCCCATTATGTCTATCAGCTGTTGTTTTATGGCACTACATTCACCTCAAAATCTTGTTCCAAGTCATGCTCATTTCCTGTCTGCCTGCCCAGCTAGAGATGGACAGGACGCCTGTTTGCCATATCGGGAACGACAGGTGCTAATTTACCCCTCCTGATCTTAATGCCTGCCTCCTTCTTTATGCATTAAAGAAATTGCACTTACTGGATGCACTGGTTGGGCTTTTCAGATGTAATCTAGACTGGATAGAAGCCTCCACAATTTCCCCTGGTCTGTTTCCAGACTTGCTCAGAACACGTTGTTTGCAGCCTCCATCTCTTAATTACCTGTGCCCCCACTGGCTCTTATTATTGTTCTTGTAAATCGTCATCACCTGTTCAGCATCTAGGTCTGCACATTTGTGTAGACAAAGAGCCAAGAGGATGCCTCACAATTGTGGGGCTGTAATTATCCATGGCACACAATAATGACTTTGGACCCTGCTGTTTTTGTGCAGTAATTAACAGGTGCAAGCTTTGACTGCAACATTTTCCCCAACAGTTACTGGAGAAAACACTGACATCTGGGTAAATAGATTAAATATTGAAACAAAGACTCCGAGAAGGCCTCCTAACCCTGCCATTAACTTGCCATTGCCAGGTGGCAACATACTCTCTGAATGATAGGGTTCAGTACAGGGATTAAGTGGAAGTCTTTTGGGGTCAGTCTACTTACATTAAGACTCCGGCTCTACCCCTTTTTGGCACATCATGAGTCCTAACAAGTGCTAGCTCTGTTATGATATAGCTAGAAGCAACCTGGTACTGTCTTTTCTTCCAGCTCCTAAACATGCCGTTCCGATCCCTTTGTGGTCTGATGCTAGCCATTCTTCCACAGCTACCTCAAATGAGGCTTTCTATCTAGACATTCTGGATTATTCACCAGTCCCCAATGTGTCCTGTGCACCAATGCATTGTAAGAATTATTATCATAATTATACTTTTCTTATTGCTTGAAACATCCCACCCATTCTCTCTAGCTTCACAGTGGCTTTTGGAGAGGCCAGGAGGTACAAGAAATTTAAATACCTGTGGGGCATCTTTTGATTAGAGGAAGAAGGAATATGGGAAAAACCTAATGGGTAAATTCTTCTCTCTTCCTCTCTCCATGGGACTGCATCATATATGATTTTCTGCCATATTAGAGGCAGAATGTGTGACCAAGGAGAGGCACCTGCAGGATGATGGGTTGAGGGTTGCAGGGAAACCATGGCAGGTGTGGGGAGGTATCACTGTGTGCTTGCTTCTCATCCTTGCTTATATCATTTCTTTCTCTTTTTTTTTAATTGAAGAAAAGTTGACACACAATATTAGCGCTTACATAGTGATTTGACAAAACTATACACTACCTAATGCTAACCACAACAAGCATGGTTACCATCTGTCACCATACAATTTTATTACAATATTTTTTAAAGATTTTATTTATTTATTTGAGAGAGAGAGAGAGAGTTAGTGGGAGGGATAGGGAGAGAGAATCTGAAGCTGACTTCACGCTGAGCTCAGAGCTAAACACAGGGCTCGACCCCACCACTGCGAGATCATGACCTGAGCCAAAACCAAGAGTAGGACGCTTAACTGACTGAGCCACCCAGGCACCCCAACTTTATTACAATATTATTGAATATATCCCTATGCTCCATTTTTCATACCCATGGCTTGTTTATTTTATAACTTGAAGTGTGTATCTCTTAATCATCTGCACCTATTTTGCCCATCCCCTCACGCCTCCCCTCTGACAATTACCAGTTTGTTCTCTGTATTTAAGAGATTGTTTCTGTTTTGTGTATGTTGGTTCATTTGGGGTTTTTTTAGAATGTACAGATAAGTGAGATCATGTGGTATTTGTTCTTCTCTTTCTTATTTCACTTAGCATGATACCATCTAGGTCCATCTGTGTTCCTCTGAATGTCAAGATTTTGTTCTTTTTTATGGCTAAATAATATTCCTGTGTGTGTGTGTGTGTGTGTACTATTTCTTTTTTACCCATTCATCCATCAGCAGACACTTAGGTTGCTTCTATATTTTGCCTATTGTAAATGATGCTGCAATGTACATAGGGGTGCAGATACTTTTTTGGTTTAATATTTTCATTTTCTTTGGGTAAATACCCAGGAGTGGAATTACTGGATCATACGGTAGTTCTATTTTTAATTTTTTGAGGAACCTCCATATTGTTTTCCACAATGGTTACACTAGTTTACATCCCCACCAACAGCGCAGAAAGGAGAAGGGTTCCCTTTTCTGCACATCCTTGCCAACACTTGTTATTTCTTGTCTATTTGATACTAGCCATTCTGACTGGTGTGAGATGAGATCTCCTTGCGGTTTTAATTTGCATTTCCCCAATGATGAGTGATGTTGAACATCTTTTCATGTGTCTGTAGGCCATAGAAAATATCTGTTCAGGTCCTCTGCCCATTTTTAAATTGGATTATTTGGGTTTTTTGGTGTTACATTGTATGAGTTCTTTATATATTTGGATACTAACCCCTGACTCAGATTATGTTTAATGTGCCTTCCAAGTTTTACCAGCCATGACACAGGGAATCGTGAAGAAGGCTGTGATCCCAGATGCCTGATAATAGACCTTAAGATGATGAAGGTATAAGGAATTGGTCTGATGTTGTACTCAATTCCAAGAGGTGACAATATACCCTCCTTAACAGCAGTAAACAAAAGCTTTAAGTATGAACAAGAGGGATTAACACCTCACAGTGATACTTCTTGAAGCAAATAAGGAAATTTATATATATGTGCATATATAAAAATTTATTAAAATCAGAATCATTTGCTCTCTATGGATATATATATGCATATATATATAATTTATATATCTCAAATCTATCTATCTATCTATCTATCTATCTATCTATCTATCTATCTATCTAGTCTAAGTCTCTGATATGTTTTGAATTGACTTGATGCTATTATTTGGCCCATAGATTGAATTCTATACAACAACTGAAGGGCTCTCGCATAGAGCTGATTATGTTTTAATTTCTAGGGGAGCCCAAGAACTGTCCTTTCATATACTATTGCAAAAAAATGGGTCAAGAAAAACAGAGTCCTTCAGACTGCACTGGGGCCATCATAGATGAGGCCCATATTGAGACCACATTGGGGTCATAACTGGGACCCATAATTTGGGGAAGATGAAAGTTTCCATACAGAGGCATAAGGGATAAACATTCCTTTTCCTTGTAAAACATGCTTACTTTTCTTTCTTGCCCCATAGGTCAGCTATGGTAGCATAACCCATGAGAGTGCCTTCTGACTCAAATGTGCTCTGTGCTTAGATGAACAGGTGGGACGAGGGAAGAGCTAGGGAATGGAACCATGGAAGGGGAGACCCTTCAGGGACAAGGGCAAAAGTAGTCTCAGGGGAAAGTACTATGTGTTCCAGCTGAGTTCACCAGAGTAGCAGAATTAATGAGGAATTGGTTAGACATAATGACTGATTTCCCCTGGTATGCCCACTATCCCCATAACCCACGGGAACTAAGTAGGGCGGTGCCTATAACTGACCAGTCACAGCTGGAGTTCTTCCCATTGTTCTTAAGGAATGGTACTCATCCTCTATATCACCCCATGTATCGTTCCCAATAATTCATTGGAAACTATCCCGGAGAAATTAATCTTGTATTGAATCTGAGAGCCTCAAAGCACAGTGCCTAATGTCATTGGAAATCTATGTCATTTGATTCTCCCAGATTCCCTCCGGGGAGAGGGACAAACAATTCAACAGGGAAGTTTTTAAAGGGCTGAAGTAAAAAGGCACACAGCTTCTTTCTTCTTACATTCTACCAAGCCTAACTTTTCACTAAACACCATACACATTGATGTTATTTTTATTACTAATATAGCCATTAGGTAAGTTGGGGTGAGTGCCTATGGTCTCATGTTAGACAAGAAACAGGAAATTTATTAAAATCAGAATATTGAGTGTGGGACTCAAAGCCAGTCAGTCTGGAGTCAAAAGTTTATGGGTCTGAAGTCAACATTTTATGCTCTCTATAAATCTACCCTTATTCATTGCTTCTGGTGTTTGCTACTCTTCAAGAGTAAAGATTAGGCATTTTGATATCTTCAGAGTACTTGACCTTCAACTATTACTCCTAATAAATGTCGACATCTCTGACTGTTGTGTCTCTCTGCTTCACTCTTGCTTGGTTCTAAGACTAAGATAAAGAATCAAATTACACCAAAGGATATCCATAATTATGAGAGTAGGAGTAGAGACAATGGCGTCTACAATTTATCTCATGCATGCATGTGCCAGGTACTTTACACCCAATATCTGCACAGTTAATTGATCCATTTTATTGCTAGGAGTATGAATATTATTATATATCTATTTTGTTTCTCCAATCAGGTTCTTGAACCTTCACTAGCAGAAAATCCAGTATCTACCAAGTGAATGTCCTCCATGCCCTAAATTTTCCAATTATCCTGGGAGCTTTCTCAGTCTCAAATGTTCCAAACAAAAGGCAGGGAGGAAAACAGAGGGTTATAGGTCCGCTAACCGTGGGCTTTGGTTGTGGCCACATGGGTCCTGCTTTGTCTGGGCTGCTGCTGTACTAATGCCTGAGTTCATCTCATTCCCTCGGATTCTCACAGTGGAGTGTCACGTTTGAGCCGGATTGCAGTTCTTTTACTTCTCACTTGCACATTTAGTAACTATCCCAAAGCATGATGCTGAGCCAGGGTCCAGAAGAGATTCCAGCCCATCTGGGGGACATGAAACACAACACCTTGGTGTTGAACATGTATGAGCAGTTCAGATACGTTGCCCCAACTCCTGGTGGGGAGCATGGATTCTTTTCTGGGACAATTATAATTCAACAGAGAAATTCTTACCATGTTGATTTTTAAAAGGGAAAAGAAGTAGGTTCTCAATTTCCTTTTCCCTGGGATATTTTTAAATCCTTAGCCACTATAATTACTCCAGGGAATGGCTGAGACTACAAAAATGTTTTGCAGGAAGGCACAGGTTTTATCAAGGACAAAGAATTCAGTTATATACTTTCCCCAGGGTCATGAAGGTAGTTTCACCTTATATTTGTTTTAAAAAGGGTTATAATAGCTGAAGACCCAAGCTCATTTTCCCTTCTGGGCCAGGAAGCAATTTGAAGCTTCTCCTCCTAATGCCTTGTGAGTGATTGTCTCATCTACATCTCCATCAGCACCAGATTTAAGTCTAAGCCTCCCTTCTTGATAGTTATTATCTTCATTTTACACATATGATGGAATAAATTCAGAGAGGTTACCTGTCTCCCGGCCACACTGCTAGTAAGCAATAGAAATGGGACTCTAATTCAGATTGACCTGACTCTAAACCCCTGGCTTCTGTGCAGTGCTCACAATTGTCTTAGAGCCTAAGGGCAACCGCATCTGTATGACACTTCAAGGTGGACACCAGAGCTTAGATGACATTCCTCATCCCTCATTTCCTTCTCTCTCTCTCTCTCACACACACACCTGTCAAATAACAACTTTGAGAATTGGGTACGACCAAAATGTCTAAGCCTGATATTTTTCTGTGCTCCTCATAGGTAAAAATCTAACCTTTTGAGACCTGGGGGAAATCCTTCCAGGGCTCATGACTCCTCTACTGACAATCCACTAGTGACCAGCTTCTGTGGAGCTAAAAGTTAGTAGGGAAAGCTGCAGAGTCCAGCCTCATCCATCCTCAAGGGGACTTTGCTATTAATTTTCCAAAAGGCTTCAAATTTCCAGCCATGACTGTCTACCCACAGGCCCACTGAAATAATCTGATGGATAAAGGCTGGTCCTAATGTACCTTCATTCTTTTCAAGGGAGGCTAAGAAGGTAATTGGATCGACCTCTGAACGCACATCCCATCTCCCACTGGAAGGCAGGGCAGTGTCCTCATTCAGAGCACCTGTTGCTGAGATGGCAGTGCAAGTGTCTGCCATGAATCATAACTCTTTGACCAATCCTCCTTGAAAGCTTGTCACTCCCCTGCCCTTCCACTTGATGGATGTCCCTGAATCCCCAAGCTATAAACATTGAGTAGGTTCTAATTGATTATCTGAGGCCAAGAGCTTTCATAAATGAGAATCATGAGGTGGATTTCTTGAGTGAGTTCTAATTTTCCAGTGCACTCAAAAACAGAATTCAGGGGTTAATGAATATTCAACAATATTTTAAAAATAATTTAAATAGGAATACCTATTAATAGTAATAACATTCATATTTATAGCATGTTTGCCCTATATTTTTTTAACTGGTATCTGTAATCTTCTCAATAGCCCTTCATAATAGTTACTTCAGTCCCACTTTACAGATGACAAAACTGAGTCTCACAGGAGTTGTTACCTGCCAAGGCCACAGAGAGGCACAGCTAAGATTCAAACCAGGTTTGAATGAATGAATCATATGATCTTTTCATAAACATATTTTCCTTATTAACACTCAGTTTTTTTTCACCATTCTTGTTATGTCTGATATCCCACTAGTTCATTCCTGTAGCTTTGAAACCTACTGTGTGTGTGCGTCTTTTTAAAGATTTATTTATTTGAGAGAGGGAGAGAGAGTGTGCGCATGAGCAGGGTGGGGTAGAGGCAGAGGGAGAGAGAATCTCAAGCAGTCTCCCTGCTAAGCATGGAGCCCGACAAGGGGCTCAATCTCACAACCTTGAGATCATCACCCGAGCCAAAATCAAGAGTCAGATGCTTAACCGACTGAGCCGCCAAGGTGCCCCTGAAACCTACTGCGTTGTGTAACCTAACACTTCTATTCAACTCAACAAGTGTTTATCAGCTATCTGCTTACCTTTAAAACACATTGTTGGGTCTTCTGAGCATAAAAAATGATGGTAGACCACAACATCTTGTCTCTGAAATAAATTTTGTGTCATCTTGTCTTATTTTCTAAATATTTCATCTACATTAGCTATAAATTAATATTGTACTTTGATACTAAATGAAGTTCTTTCCCATTGTCTTCTGCAGAAATTTTTCTCCAAATTAGGATTTGTTCCACTAAAAATTACTGTCTTCAATGACTGCTCACATAAACAATCTTAACATTATAATTAATATTAAAAAATAAGTGCCTAATGTGTCAAGGTGGACTCTAAGTGTTTTCGTTCCTTATATTTCCTTACATTTTTTTTTACTTATATCATGATACACCAAGAAGAGTGTATCAGTTAGCAATTGCTGCATAACAACCACCATGTATTGAACTCTTGTTTCTTTACATTTGTGCATTTGGCTGGGCTTATTTGGATAGTTCTTCTGGGCCAGTTTTGGCTAATCTTGTTTGGATTTACTCATGCCTTATGGTAGCTAGTAAGTAGGCTGGAGCTGGCTAGTCTAAAGTGATGTGACATCTAGTCTGCAAAGATGGTTCTCAGTGAATTATGTCTCCTAATATTCATGTCCTCCTACAGTTGCTCTCAAATCTGGGTTGGTCCTGTGACCAGTTTTACAAATAGAATGCAGAGGAAATGGCACTGCTCATTTGAGGTCTAAGCCTGAAGAAAGCCTGACAGCTTCCACTTTTGCCCTTTTGAAAGCCCTGAGCTGCCATGTAAAAAGTCCAGCCATTATGCTGGGAAGATTCCATGTATGGAGAGGCTTTGAGATGAGAAAGAGAGAGAAAGAGATAGGAGAGGGGAAGAGAGAAGAGGAAGAAGAAGAAAAAGAAGAGGAAGAGAAAGAAGAAGAAGGAGGGGGAGGAGGAGAAGAGGAGGAAGAAGAAGGAGGGGGGAGGAGGAGGAGAGGGAGGAAGGAAGGAAGGAAGGAAGGAAGGAAGGAAGGAAGGAAGGAAGGAAGAAGGAAGGAAGGAAGGAGCCTCATGGACAGGGACAAGAGGGGAGAGGAGGCAAGAGGAGGAGAGGAGAGGACAGGGGAAACCCATCTGTCCCAGCATCTCAGTCTTCCCTACTGAGGCATCCAGACACATGAGTGAGTCATTTAGGGTGTTTCCCATTCCAGCAGAGCTCCCAAATGACTACAGTTCCAGACAGCATCAAGTAAAACAGAAGAAAATCCAGCTGAACCCAATGAACACACAGCCATATGAAACATAATTAATTTTTTTAATGTCACTAAGTTTTAGAATTTTTTGCAGCAATAGATGACCAAACAGATGGTCTCACTCATATCTGCCAAATAGTTTGCTATCAACTATTGGGCTAACAGAGGTTTCTGGGACACATGTGTCAATATCCAGCAGGGTAGCCAGGTTTGTGTCAATAGTGGCAGCAGGGTTCTGAAAGAATAGACAGAAATATACAGTTCCTCCTGAGGTTTTGGCTCAGAACTGGTACAGAATATCTTTTTCTGCGTTCTATTGGCCAAAGCCAGTCATAAGGCCACTATGGATCCAAAGGCAGAAAGATAGACTCCACAGTTACATAGGAGGTGCTGTAAAGTCACGTTGCAAAAAGAAAAAGAAAAAAAAAAAGGTTACTACAAGGAGAGATGGAAAATTTCAGTCATTTTGCAATCAACCATACGAGACAATGATTATTACAACCATCTTTACAGATGATGGAATGAAGGTTTAGAGGAGGTTAATTGACTTAGCCAAGGTCCCACAGTAAGTGTGTGACAGAGGTGGGATTCTAAACCAGATGTGTTTTCTCCTGAGTTCACATTCCATCCCTTTCAACACGTTGCATCTATGCTCTAGTGATTTTTTTCCTGTTGTTATTGTTAATTTTAGCTCTAGCATTCTTTCCCAGGTGAATCTCCAAGTGTATTCCATATATTTTGGTGACACTCCGTAATTTAAAAATGAGAAAATTATGGTTACCTGTCTGTAATTTCAAAGTTGGATCCTGGATGCATGAACCTTTAAATCAGAGCTGTCCAGGGAGCTATCAACTCCCCCTCTTGAGCAGCTGGGCTTGTCACTGAGCTACTCACAGGGGTTAGTCATCAAGGTTCTTCATTAACTGCTAAACAATTGGTTCCAAATGAAAGTTTGCAGAGTTACGGCTGAACAACTGCAAGGGGCCCTAGAGACTGGACACCTTTCTGATGAGCTGATTCACTTCCTTTCTGCCCCGTTCCATGTCCATGTTGATGATGCAACTAGAATTTTCTCAGCTAATTAAAAACATAATTTGGTCCAATGTGGCCACTGGTAGAGTTGCATAATGACTGCACATGTGTTTGATGAATTGGCCATCAAAATTCATATTTTTGTGATGGACAGATCAGGTCATGAGACTGTCTCTTTTTCCCATCAGGCCTGTGGAGATCCTAATACTTGTGAAGGGGACAGTTCCTGGCTCTCAGTAAATGGTATCAAGTAGGAGCACTACTAGCAGTAGTAATAGTTGTAAAGGAGATTGTTCCTGTCTCTCAATAAGCAGCTACTAATAGTAGTAGTAGTAGTAGAATCATTATTACTGATAGTAGTAATAGTATTGATACTAATAGTAGTGGAATGGGAGTAATAATAGCGGGTCTCTCCCATCCTATTCCACAAACACAAGTCCACTCCCGGTCTTTACTCATGATCATCCCTCATCCCTCTTTCTTCTTAAGCTATTGAAGTTCTAGGTGTCTTTTCAGCTTTCACTATAAATGTCATCTTTGCCAGGAATCCTTCCTCTATTATAAATTAGAATCAATATTTTCTCATCTTTCCTCCCACAATGATTTGCTCCTACCTCTCTTAGGGTTATCACTTCATAAATATACTGAAATTAACTGTTTATTGAACTAGCTTTCCCTTTATGTTGTGCAGAAGATACTGTTTTCTAAGTTGTTTGAATTAAAAAAGTGCTTAGCACAGTATCTTGCCTATTGTATGCAATAAAATGTGTTGAGTCAATGAATAAACAATGAATGCAAACTGAATCAAATTAAGATTTTATTAAAGAGTAAAAGAAATTCTCAATAATGAGATTCTTGAAGTATCAGGGATGCTATTTCCACATATCATAGGACCTTATGTTACAGAAGAACTCTGTTAATTATTGTGTATTCATCCAAACATATCATGATGGAATCTAATTCTCTCCAATGATGACTAGAACTAGTCAATCTGAACACATAAATAAAGAAAGCTGATTCAGGTTAAATCTTGCCAAGAACAAGCACAAATTTGCAAGTCACCACTAAACTGGCATGGCTTTAATTCCAGCAATTGCAGTGTGTGAGTGATAACTCAGTTAATGAGCACATGGTCATTCTTGGTTCTGAAGACTTAGTAGTAGTCAGGTATTTGATCCAATATGAGGAGGGTGGTTAACATTTGCCAAAATGTTAGACTTTATAAGTGCTCCTTTAATAGAAACAATTATTTTTGTGTATAATTATTCATAAGGCTTTTAGAAATTAGTGTTCTAAAAAGAGTCTCCATGTCTCAGTGAAGTTCGTTGAAATATTCCATATATCTTCTGCACACATGAAACAGAGAATTAGATTTTAGCAAACAGAATTTTCCAAGCCCAGGGATCCAGCCCTTTTAGGATAATTAAGAGCATCAATTTCACCTGGTGATTGGGTACTTGATGAACATTTAGAGATTCCTAATCATAAATCTTAAATAAAGCACTTATTTATTTATACTTTGCCTTGTTACTGAAAAAACCTGAGTAGGTTATAAGATTATATAAAATACCAGAAGATTAAAGTAGATGAGATTAAATATGGGTGAGAAAGGAGAGTAAAAGGAGCACAAATATGACAAAAAGCAGAAATGAGGTTAATGGAAACTCGGCCTCCATAAATGCCCCATATTTGTTACGGCAACAGTGGAGAAGAGCATGGACAAGATTCTGAGATTCTAGCAGCAGTACAAGAAGAGAATTCTGATTAAGTCCTTTGGTCAAAACAAACAAATGCTCAGAGTATAACTGACTCTGACAGAAATGTGCAGTGAAACCTGATAGGCAGTATCTTCAGCCGCATCTCTGTAGTAGATGCAATAATGAATTTCATAAAGCTGTATCACAGAACATCTTTAATATGGGCCACGGCATTTAGCCCACTGTACTGAAATAGCCTATTTTAGCTATCAACTGTTTCTACGTGAAGGAAACGAAGAGGCATGGTACACTGGGGAAATGCTGGTCTTGGACATAGGATTCCTGTGTTCCAATCATATTTACGCTTTTAATTAGCCATGTGACTTCAGAAAAAAAACAATAAACTTATTAAAACCTAAAATTGGGGGGTGCCTGGGTAGCTCATTCGGGATGGGTGTCCAACTCTTGATTTCGGCTCAGGTCATGTTCTCAGGGTCCTGCAATCGAGCCCCACATCAGGCTCTGCACTGACCATGGAGCCTGCTTAGGATTCTCTCTCTTCCTCTGCCTCTGCCTTTCCCCACATGTACATACTCATGCACTCTCTCTCTCTAAAATAATAAATAAATAAATAATATTTTACAAATACACCCAAAATTGGGCCTATGTCAGATCAATCTGCTTTCTAGGTTGTTTTGAAAGTCAAAACATGAGAATAGATACAGGTACAGCCACTTTGGGAAACAGTGTGGAGGTTCCTCAAAAAATTAAATATAGAGCTACCCTATGACCCAGCAATTGCACTCCTGGGTATTTACCCCAAAGACACAGATGTAGTGAAAAGAAGGGCCACATGCACCCCAATGTTCATAGCAGCAATGTCTGCAATAGCCAAACTGTGGCAAGAGCCTAGATGCCCTTTAACAGATGAATGGATAAAGATGTGGTCCATATATACAATGGAATATTACTCAGCCATCAGAAAGGATGAATACCCAACTTTTACATCCACATGGATGGGACTGGAGGAGATTATGCTAAGTGAAATAAGTCAAGCAGAGAAAGTCAATTATCATATGGCTTCACTTATTTGTGGAACAGAAGGAATAGCATGGAGGACATTAGGAGAAGGAAGGGAAAAATGAAGGGGGGGAAATCGGAGGGAGAGATGAACCATGAGAGACTATGGACTCTGAGAAACAAACTGAGGGTTTTAGAGGGGAGGGGGGAGGGGGGATTGGTTAGCCCAGTGATGAGTATTAAGGAGGGCACGTACTGCATGGAGCACTGGGTGTTATACGAAAACAATGAATCGTGGATCACCATATCAAAAACTACTGATGTATGGTATGGTGACTAACATAACATAATAAAATTAAATAAAAAAATAAAAAAAAATAAGTTAACACATGTTTCAGAAATAAGAGTTACTTAATTCTGAATCAGAGTAGTTTTTTTTTTTTCTGAGAAAACTCCAAGATTTTCTTCTATTTCAATGATTACTCAACAGAGAAATAAAGGGAATCTATCCTCTCCTAGGATTCCTGTCCATTAAATGTAACTCAAGAAATACTGTGCATCTCCCTTACAGTAGATATTGTGCTAGGCACAGGCAGTGTAAGTGGTATAAACCTCCCCTCTGTTTCTCCTTTTTTGTCTTAATTTGAATTCTGAAGGTTGAATCCCTCTAATTAAATGTGTTCTACCCAGAGTAGAATTTATTTATATTTTTAGGCAAGTGATTTTCCTCACCAGGCATTCCATTCCTTTCTGGGACATTTTTATTAGGTAAAAAATTCTTCCAGAAGAGCTTTTCATTTATCTATGTTCTTCCTCTGCACAATCCTTTTCCCTCTGCAAAACCCTTTTTGGACCCATTTAGCAGGTCCTCTGATGACCTTTCCTATAAAGATGGAACCCTAAAAGATCCCAGACTGATCTGGACAGAGACAGGACACATCCCAACTTGTTCAGTTTCCTGATATGGGGGATAGTTTCAACATTATCCTCCATGGAGACCAGACAACATCTAGATTCTGTAAGGATCAAGCATCATAGTGATTCACAAGTCATGCCTCTTTTTCCAGAGCCCTTCTCCACTCCATGTTGGTCTACGATAAGGGCTGGACTTCCATCCAACTCCATTCCAGGTTACTTGGAGTAGCTCTAAAGAACTACTTTCATCATCAAGACTAGAGTCCTATACTAAACTGTCTCATTTTTCCTATATTCTGGAGCCTAGTCCTGAGTAGTGACCAGTAACTGAGTTCTACCTGTGCATGGATAGGCCCTCAGGTGATAGCCAACTCAATGAAAAAGATTCATTCATCTTTCATTTCATTCATTCAGCACATTTATTGAATGGGGTCAGGTACTATTCTGGACTCTAAGGATGAAAGAAGAATATCATGGAGATTACACATCATAGGTATCCAGAGGAGGGAGACATATATAAATCTCAATAAACAGGTAATTGTAACTCCATGCATTAAATGGTATACTTCAGAGTTCTTTGGGGCAAAATAACAAGTATCAATTCCATCTTAGAGAAACAGGGAAGGCTTACTGGAGGAAGTAACATTTGAGCTGAAACTTGAAGATGTGAGGAGTTAGCTAGGTGAAGAAAGTTTTAGGTAGAGATAACAGCATGTACAGCAAAGACATGAAGTCAGGAAAGAGCTCAGCTCATCCATGAGACTGAGAGAAGTTCAGCATGGTAGAGTATGAGGAGCAGCGCCCATAGACGAGGCTCCAAAAGTAAGCGGGAATTAGTCCTTGATAAGCAAAGTGTAGTCTGTAGACCAGCAGCATGGGCATCCCCTTTTTGCTTATTAGAAATGTAGAATTTCAGATCCCACCTTAGACACTCTGAGTCAGAAACTGCATTGTAAGTGATTCACTGAAAATTGAGAAACTCAGTCTAGGTTATATTCAGAAGTTTGCTGTAGGTCTTAAGGCCCTTGGGGAGGACACTGAAAATTTCTGAACGGAGTTGCAATATGATCACAGTTATGCTTAGAAAGATCCTTCTGCTTCTTGGGGGAAAATGGACAGTGCTGAAGTGAGCTCTAACAGTTGTCTGAATCTCCCACAGTATGCCTCTTGCTCTCACTGGAAAGCTGGCTGCCAGCCGCTCTTTGAATCATCACTGAGCTTGCCACTCCTATCGTGTCTGTAACCCTGCTGGGATCCAGGGGCATCTCCTCCTTGTGATCATTTCCTGAAATGGCCCCACCACCAGGACGCTGGACACCAGCTCTACATATTCTACCAAAAATGATTTCTCAGGCAAAGACTCTTCTCTTTGTGGCCACTTCCCCCATCCCAGTCAAGACATCCCTTCCTCCCTAGACCTTTGCCAAAATCACCTCCAGATGCAGCACTGTAGCTGAGAATTCTTTGTCTAGACAGTTGCTCAAATCCCAGGTCTACATTTACTTACTGTTTAAACTTGGACAAGTTATTTAACCTTTCTGAGTTAATTCCGGTTAACTGTAGAAAGGAAACCCTTCTCAGGTTCCTCATTCCATAAAGTGGAAATGATGACAATGATACTGACTTTGAGTGTTTTTTCTAAGAAATAGAGCTAATGGTTCGATACAACACTCACACTATTTGCCTTTAGTCCAGTCCTGCTTAAATCCATCTCACTGCTGATATCTATTCATCTTTGTTGGCCAGAAATTCTTATTGCCCTGAATGCAGCCCTGAGTTGGGGTGGAACAGGAGCACAGGAGGCAGAGCTTGGAAGTGAGGGAGAGCTGATGTAATATTGAAAGCCTAAGTCAAATGTGGACTATTGGTCAGTCCAATAACAATCTGAAAAGAGAGACAAAGAAGTGTTAAACCAGTTAAGAGGATAGAAACCTGAGACTTCAGGACAGGACAAACAGAATTGGGCAGGAGGTAAGGGGAAGAGGGGGTGGACAAGATTCTCAGAAGTGCTGGAGAGTAGCAATTATTATTTTTCTAAAGGGAGGGGGCCCTTATTCTCTGGGATATATTGGGAGACTCTTTTAAAGGTACAAGCTGATTTGGGACCCCAGAAGAGTCTTCTAAGAATCAAATAGGACCAGGTTTCTCTTCTGCTCACAGGGGTTTCCATAGTACTCATTATAAATGAGATACAATTGACCTTCCATACCTGTCTGATCTTATTCAACACTGCTCACTATATACTCCAGTCTCTAGACTTATGGAAAGAATCACAAATTACTCAACTTATCCCCCCTTTCTATTTTCTTCTCCCTCTACTTGGAAATTCCCCCCTTGGTATCCAAGTATACGTCTGACTATCTCTCAAGGTCGAATTTTAGAATCAACTTCCTTTTCAAAAGGTTTATTCATTTCTGGAAGAAACAGTTGCTTCCCAATTTGTATCCCCTCAACAGCTCACATCTTAATTCTTTGAGAACAACTATCACTATGTATGTATATACATATGCATCTATCTGTATTCATATATACATATATTTGTATGTATGTATGTAAATGTATATGTTTAAAACCACTTTCCTCCAACAAGCAGAAGGATCTGCCACCTCCAACCCTTACTCTATTCAAGGTGAAACATAGACTTATTGTTTCCAAGAATTGAGTCACTTGGGATGGGGGTGTAGAGTAATTTATTTAAACAGACCTATGACAATATTTCTTGAAAAAAATTTAAAAACAGAAAAAAACAAGAAAGACGAATACTGAAGGAAGGAAGGAAGGAAGGAAGGAAGGAAGGAAGGAAGGAAGGAAAGAAGGAAGGAAGAAGGAAGGAAGGAAGAAAGAAAGAAAGAAGGAAGGAAGGAAGAAAGAAGGAAGGAAGAAGAAAGAAAGAAGGAAGGAAGGAAGAAGGAAGAAAGAAGGAAGGAAGAAGGAAGGAAAGAAGGGAGGGAGGAAGGAAGAAAGAAGGAAGAAAGAAAGGAAGGAAGGAAGGAAGAAAGGAAGGAAGAAGAAAGAAGGAAGGAAGGAAAGAAGGGAGGGAGGAAGGAAGGAAGAAAGAAGGAAGAAAGAAAGGAAGGAAGAAGGAAGGAAGGAAAGAGTTTATTCTATTGTATAATATCTAAAAAATAAGCTGCTTTCTGGATGAATGGGGACTGGCAATTATGACTCTTGCTACAAAAACTGAAAGGTAGCATTGACCTTTGCCTGTGTTCCTGCTTCCATTTCAACCTACACTGTAGCTTAGAAGCTGGAGATAAGTAGATAGCCCTCAGTGATGTTTGTGGATTTTTTTTTTTTATTTTTGAACTTTTTAAAAAAAATTTTATTATGTTATGTTAATCACCATACATTACAGCATTAGTTTTTGATGTAGTGTTCCAGTGATGTTTAAGCCAGAGAACAACATCTTCCTGCACTTCACCGACAGCCATTCAAGCAATGCTAGGCTGACAACAGGAGGATTCAGGTCACTTGCTATAAATAATCCAGCCTTCTGATATCACAAGAACAGAGCAAGAGGTACTCTCCTTTCTATTCCAGATTGAGTCTTGATTCAAAACTCACCCCACTGGAGATAAACAGAACTTCTGATTATTCAACCCTCCTCTTTGGTTTCAAGCTTCCATTTGCCCCAATCTTATGCAGCAGTGGCAGCACCAAGAGGTGTCTTGGCTGCGTGTGGAAAGGTGATAAACCCCGTTGCATAGTCTGCATCAGAACATCTTTCCCTCCTTAAGAAATTTTAAATGTTCTTACAATAATGCAATCTAAATATAAGCCATGAACTTTCTATACCTCAGGACAAGTTCTCTAGTCCCCTTGCAACAGGATTGTCTCATTTCTTTTTTTTTTTTTAATTTTATTCTTATGTTAATCCCCATACATTACATCATTAGTTTTAGATGAAGTGTTCCATGATAGGATTGTCTCATTTCTAAAGACTGTCCATCTGGTAAAGAATCTTGAGCAGCCATTGCTGTTGAGTTTGCTCCCACAGTGCATTTCTAGAGTATTGTGGTAGTCAGTAAATTTGTTTATTGAGAGAATGAATAAGCCATGAGATAAGTCCACCAAAACATTCACTTAGTACTTTGCTGGTGGTTTGAAGACAAAAAAAAAAAAAAAGACATTAGGAGAAAATCTTTGAGATTAAGGACTGGCCAATGTGGCCATAGACTTTATACAAAAAACATGGTCTATAAAAGGAAGAACTGATAAATTGGACTTCATCAAAATTAAAACCTTTTTCTCTGTGAAAGCCCATGTGAGGAGAATAAAAAGGTAAGCTATAGACTGGGAGAAAAATATATACACACTCCAAACCCAACAGAGAACTAGTATCTAGAATATATAAAGAAATCTTAAAACTGAATTTTAAAAGAACAGGCTAATTAGAAAATGGATAAAAGACATGAACAGATTTTTTCACCAAAGAAGATATACAGATGATAAATAAGCATGTGAAAAGATGTTCAACATAACTAGCCATTAGGGATCTCGCTAATTTCCTATAGATGAGGGTCTACAATATGCAATCTACTTCACGTTAACACTCATTTAATTTTGATAAAAATACAAACTTTGCTACAATGTAGCTCTGTTCCTTCCCCCCTCTGTTGTACTATTATTTTCATGTTTATAAGACCTTTATGTTATAAACACCTTTCATGTTTATAATACAACGGTAATGTTTATATTTTATATGAATTTAACAATTCAAATTCAATAGTATAAGTTTTGATCTAAACAATTTTGTGCTTTAAAAGGAATTCAGAGTATTTTGTTCATTGCCATTATGTTTTATTTAAAAATTTCAACATATTTCCTTTAATTCTTTGAACATATTAATAATGCCTGCTTTGAAGTATTTGTCTGCTAAATACATCTGGCTCTACTCAGAGCCAGTTTCTATTTATTGCTATTTTTCCATAGGAGTACTCAAATTTTCTTGTTCTTTGCCCATCTCTTATTTCTGTTGTTGTTAAAAGCTGGATATTTTAGGTAATAAAATTGATTATTTTTCTAAGGTGTTTCTTTGTTTTGTGGTTTTAGTGACCTGCCTGGACTTAAATTGCACAGTCTCTATCCCCCACATGTATGGTTGCTGATATGTCTGCTCAAGTGTTAAATCTTATTTTTATCTTGGCTTTCAGGGGTTGTCCTGTGTCTGCACAGCTTAGTGGTCAGTCGGGGATTTGGACAGAGTTTGTGCTCAGCTATCTTGGGCCTGTATGACTTCCAACTCTGATGATTTGGAAGATTTTTGAGGGGGCTGCCCATTCCAATTTTTGCCTAATCCATGGCTACAAAGATTTTCTCCTATGTTTTCTTCTAGAATTTATATGGTTTTGGCTTTTACTTCTAAAGCAATGGGTCTATTTTGAATTAATTTTTGCCTAAGACATGAGGTAAGGATCAAGGTTCAGTTTGATTTTCCAAATAGATATGCAGTTATTTTCACACATTTTTAAATTTTATTATGTTATGTTAATCACCATACATTACATCATTAATTTTTGATGTAGTGTTCCATGATTCATTGTTTGCATATATCACACAGTGCTCCATTTAGTACATGCCCTCTTTAACACCTATCACCAGGCTAACCCATCCCCCTACCCCCCTCCCCTCTAGAACCCTCAGTTTGTTTCTCAGAGTCCATAGTCTCTCATGGTTCATCTCCCCTTCCGATTTCCCCTCCTTCATTTTTCCCTTCCTGCTATCTTCTTCTTCTTTTTTTTAACATATAACGTATTATTTGTTTCAGAGGTACAGGTCTGTGATTCAACAGTCTTACACAATTCACAGCGCTCACCAGAGCACACACCCTCCCCAGTGTCTATCACCCAGCCACCCCATCCCTCCCACCCCCCACCACTCCAGCAACCCTCAGTTTGTTTCCTGAGATTAAGAATTCCTCATATCAGTGAGGTCATATGATACATGTCTTTCTCTGACTGACTTATTTCGCTCAGCATAATACCCTCCAGTTCCATCCACATCGTTGCAAATGGCAAGATTTCATTCCTTTTGATGGCTGCATAATATTCCATATATATACCACCTCTTCTTTATCCATTCATCTGTCAATGGACATCTTGTCTCTTCCATAGTTTGGCTATTGTGGACATTGCTGCTATAAACATTGGGGTGCACGTATCCCTTCAGCACATCACTTTTAAAACCAACTATCTTCTCGCCAAAGAATTACCATGGAATATTTGTCAACAATCAATGAACCATACCTGTGTGGGTCTACATCTGGAATCTGTTTTGTTCATTTACCTATCTGTCTATCCCTAGGCTAATGCAGCATTGCCGAGGACATTTTTAATAGTAGAAAAAGAGAATAGGATTTTACATTTTCTTCTAAGTCTCCCCAATGGACTGAAGTGTACAAATTACATGCTGTAAATATTTCAAACCACCGCTTCTTTGGAACCATGCAGAGCAGTGCCTTTCCCACCCACCCCCTCCATAACCATAGAGAAAGAGAGACTATTATCTCCTTATAAACCTTTGATATTTCTCATGGGTTTTATATTGGAATATCATTGGAAAGCATTGGAAAGGGGGAGCAAAGCAAGCTTAAGGAAAGTAAAAGAGAAGAAGAAACTACTGAGAAATGAGCCATAAATATTTTTTTTGCATGTAGAATACCAAGATAGGGTTGTTTTTCCATCCCCTGTTGCTTGCTCTCTCTCTCTCTGGTACCTCTTTTTGGTCAAGACATGATGCACGTAGAGATTGTTTAGCAAAAGCTCACTGAATGAAATTAAATAAAGGATAACTAATTGATGAAATGAATAATTTATTGTCCTGCTTGTTTCATCAGGATATTATAAATGCTACTTTTTCTGATGGTGCTACTTAATTAAACCCTGACATGTTTTTCCTCAAAAATAGTAACAGCAATTTAGTCAGGTAGATTTCTTTTAAATGCCAAATAGGAAATCATAGGCCATACCTCAGTGTGTGCTTAAAATGTGCTCTTTCAATCGGCTGCTGTTTGACTACTGGAATTATGAGGGGCTGTCAAAACGAAAATGGAAATTAGAACTGGTGTGGGCAACCCACTCATTTCACGTAAGTTAGTGCTAATGAAAATAATATAGCTGTTGAGATACTCGAATCACTTAGATGTGTAAAAATAATAAGGCAAGTGATTATACCTTCTATTCATTCAGTACTCTGAAGCCTTAAAAGAAATTCGGCATCCACAATTTTATTGGATTTTAATAACAAGGATGTGAATTTATATTATTAGTTTCATTTTACCTGCAATGATAACAGCTCACATTATTGGGGGTTTACAAGGCACTTTTTTCCGCATCAATCCACTTGTTTAATCGTTTCAGCAGTTCGATTTAGTTAAATACTGTTAACTGTTTAGTTAACTGTTAGTTAAACACTGTTAATATTCTCATTTCTAAGGATGAAGAAAATCAGGCCCCAAAATATTAATAGCTTGTTGCACACAGTCTCCTCAGTAATAACTGGTGGAATGAGGATTCTGACTCATTCAGCCTGGTTTTGGAAACTATATTCCTGGTGAGACTATGAGGTGAAGAGAAAAGAAGAGCCTTACTTGCTTAAGGAGTTAGCTTCGTTCTCCTGGAGAGGACACGGCTGGCCTTAGATTTTCAAAACTCCTTTGGCTGACTCCTACTTGACCTGTTCAGGGAGAGAATGAGCTCCCTAGGGGAATAAAATGACTTGTGATGCTGCATTCCTATGCAAAAATTGAGCAGTTTGAGTCAAGGAATCCATAGTCTAATCTTTGATTTCTAAGTTACCATGTCTTTCTTAAAGATGTCCTTTAGACAGCCTTTGTCATGCTGTGGCACATACTAGAATCATTAGGTACGTTTGGTAAACAGAGAAAGTCTACCACTGAGTCTGTTTGTAGAGCTCTTCTTGGCTGAACCCTGGCCCTGACCTCTGACAGCACTGGAGAGCCACTGAGGGGCTTTCATCATGATGGTTTCATGAGGCATCTCTATTTCGTTTCCTCTCCCTGACATAAACAAGGATCCTGTCTTGGCGATAGAGGAGTATCGCCTGTATCTCAGAGAAAAGGAATCCATATTGCTCTGCCCGTCGAAGAAAACTCAGCTGAGGAAACATCCTGATGTTAAAAACTAAGTCATTCTTTTAGACACTCCTACTTATCTACAATCAGAATGGCTATATGATTCTTGTTTTCTAGACAAGCCCAAAGAAAACAACATAAAAATGAAAACAAACCAATAAAGCAAGAACAACTACATCTCTGTTCCTGAATTATTTGCTGTTCTTCAGGGACCAAGTTATGTCTTATATTCATCTTTGGGGACAAAGATCCTAGAACTGTACCTGGTGTGTATAAATTCTCAGTCAACATCCAGTGATGGATGGGAAGGATGACTAACTTCCCATAGGCTAGGGACTCCGCATACATTAGCTTATTTAATCCTTGCCTCAGTAGGCTGATGACATTATCCCCATTGTACAGATGCATAAACCTCAGAGAGGTTTCCTTTGCCAAAGTCATACAACTTCTTAGTGTTAGAGGTGGAGAGGAAAAAAAAAAAGAGAGAGAAAAGAGGAGGAAAAGAGGAGGGAGAAAGAGGCGATAAGAAGAAGGGGGACTCGGATTTGTACACATTTGTTTTTCAGTGAACAACTACAGATAAATATTATTTGCTGTAGTCCCTGTCCTAAATGATTATAAAGACATTAGTTATAGTCCTTAAACTGTCAGAGTAAAAGCCAGTATTAAGGGAAAATGGTTTCCTTTTGGCTCCCGTCATAATTTCACTTCCACGATACTAAACTGGAGAGATTTGGTGCCAATAATAATGTTCAAAATCATTTACACACACATGTACACATCACACAGACACACAGACAGACAGATGCATAGACAGACAGACAGACACTAGAAAATTAAAAAACCTGCATTCACTTCTTCAAGCAAACCGTCCACACTATCTATAAGCATCACTAAAATAAGGGTATGGAAGGAGGTTTGCTGGTAAAAGCACCAGTTTTGGAGTTGCAGGGATCTAAGCCCATTTGCACATTTCTTTACTCATTCAATATTTGTTATTCAATTCCATGTGGCAGGCACAAGAATTATAGCAGTGACCCAAAATATTTCCCAACCTCAAGGAAGCACAGATAAGTAGTGAGTCCATTAAACCTACAATTGTTGTAAAGCCAGTGAATGCTGTGATGGTGAATTTTTAGAAGTGCAAAGATACCCAAGGAAATGAGAATCGAAATACGGCCTGATGCATAATGGAAGGAAGCCCAATTTGGACAGGAAAAATGGAAAAATTTTAATCTTGGGTCCAGATTTAAATTTTTTGGAGGATTTTAAAGCGGATTAAACTCTGCAATCTCAGTTTCTGTATTTTCTTTTTGAGATTATTTATTTATTTATTTATTTGAGAGAGAGAGAGAGAGAATGGGGGAGGGCAGAGGCAGAGGGAAAAGCAGATGCCCTGCTGAGCAGGGAGCTTGACACAGGGCTCCATCCCAGGACCCTGGGATCGTCACCTGAGCCGAAGGCAGATGCTTAACTGACTGAGCCACCAGGTGCCCCCTCAGTTTCTGTGTTTGTAAAATAGGGGTAATAGAAGCTATCTCAGAAGGTCATTGTTACAATTAAATGCAATAATACAAGTTGTTTATTACCGACTTGACCCAGGGTGCCCACTCATGAGTTGTGTTCACTCATGCACGCTTGTGTTCACAAATCACAGGAGAGGCAAGTCCATTCAACTGGCTACACTCACGCTATACTATAGATAAACCCTGAATTATTATTCCAGTTAACCCGTAGCTTTGTAAAATTAGCAAAATTCAAGGACTGACAAACCATACTGAGGGCCATTTTGTAGGAATCTTTGTACAATGAGAGCTAGGTCTCCATAATACGCATGTGTATCCTGGTACCTAGAGCCAAGCCTGACACAGAGGAGATACTTAATAAGTGTTTGTTGAATAAAAAAATCAATTTTTATTTCTTTATCAAGAGCCCAAATCTATTTCCAAAGAAGAGTGAGTTGAAAATTTTTAATGCTTATCAGTTTTTGTTAATATATATACAATGGACGCAGTGATTTTTGCCCCATTAGTCAGGAAAAAAACACAAAAACTAAGTATTCTCTGCAATATGCAAATTTAAAAATCATCCAGATAAATTAATAATTGTTTCCATAATTGATTGAATTTTCAAAAGTAAGAATTAACATGTGTAGAGAAAAGCTAAGCATTGGAAAATGCTACCTGGCATTTTTTTCCCTGCAATTTGTTTTTCTTTTAATCCATTTTTGTTTTTTATTGGGTTTGTTGTGCTGAGCACACCATTATGATTAAATTTTGACTCAAATAACAGAATTAGTTCTACCATTGTGTCAAACCTGAAGGAGGAGTGAATCTACCATATTTATGCTTATCGTTTCCATAGCTGGGATCAATAGTAATAAAAGTTTGTCCTTTGAATGCAAAATACTAGTTCATTATGCTCTACCAAGGGGAATGCCTGAGAAATTTTGCTTCTTTTTGATGTTCTAAGGGATTGAATGGAAAATATTATGCAGCCTATAAATACACACGCAAAACTAGTTATTTAAAGATAGAAATCAATGTCACTCAATTGGTTTTACTTAAAATACCTACACATTAGTCAGCTCTTGTTCCAAAGATGGCAGATCTTACAAGATGTATTTGTGGCATGGCCTCTTGTGTCCAAATTAAGGGGTTTTGCTTTATATTTGGACAAGGTGTTTTGTTTTAATTAATTTATAATTTCAAAGAAGCCATATATATCCATGGTTTAAATAGACAAATAATCCTAAAATTTCCCTGGTATAAGTCAACCCTGGGTCATCTCCTTCAAGGTTGTAACTTCAACAATTCTGCATTTTTTCTCTAGTATTTATGTCCATACCTCTAAATAATATGCCAACATTTAATGATTGTTATTTTTCTGTTAGAAAATAGTTCTTGGCACTTAGAAATGATACAGGTAAACTGAGCTTTTCTGTGGCTTCTTATTTCCCTTCCCAGTAGCTATTTTATAATCCTTCACTAGGTTAAAGATCAGAATTTACATGACAATGACTATACAAATGTTCTTTGCTAAAGTGAGTTGTGCCATATGATTCTACCTCTTCTCTTGACAATGTTCCCTTTATATGGGGAAATGCTCCATCATGCCTTACACACACCTATTCATATTTTCCATAAGCTAAATCTTTAGCCCCCTCTTTCCCTAGAACAATCTCTAAGCCATCATTACCACCTGCCTAATTCCTCTGCTACTTTGCGTCTTCCTTTGATTTCTCTGGACCGTCATCACTGGACTTCCCTATAATACCTTTTGCTGTTGGATCTCCTAGAGCCAAAATCATATGCCTTCTGTCTTTGCCTACTTTCTTATATTGCTGATTATTTTCCCTAATAGCCTTGTGAAGATAGGTTATAACAAATAAATTTTTATATAGTATCTTTGCATGTTTGAAAATTTCTTTTTGCTTCTCTCATATTTGATTGGTTGACTGGGTAGACCATTCTAGATTGAAATTATTTTTATTCAAAATATTGAAAACCTTGCTATTCTGTTTCCTAGTGCCCAGTGTTATTGTCAAGAAGATGGCTACTTTGGGGATTTTTTGACCTTTTGTATGTGACTTGTCTTTTTCTTTGGGAGAGTTAAACATTTTCTTTTTATCTTTGCTATTGTGAAATTCTTTAATAATATGCTTACCATGCGTTTCTTTTTTTCCCATTCAGCCCCAGACATATACTATACTAGAGACTTGTGTTTTCAACACTGCAAAATCCTACTGTCTTTTTTGTTATTGTTAATTTCCTCCTTTTTGTACTCTCTGTTCCCTTGTCTTTTTAAATTCCTATTCTTTGGATATTATACCTCCTAGAATGATGCTCTGATTTTCATGTACTTTATATTCCTTATTTCTTGGTTTATTTTCTGGGAGATTTTCTAAATCTTATTTTCCAATGTTTTAATGCTATTTTAATTTCAGCTATTGGATTTTTATATTTTAAAGGAATATATAAAATTCAAAAATTCCCTTTCTTTTTTTCTAATATCTTATCCTTACTTCATGAAAGTAACAGCATCTTTTAGCTTCCTCAGGATAGAAATTCTAGTTGGGACTATTTTGTGTGTGTGTAGGAGGGTAGTTTACTTTTTCCTAGTTTAGACATCATTTTAGTTTCTTCCAATTTCCTTTTTTGTCTGATTATTTTGCTCTTTCATATAGTTGGAGATTTTCCTTAAATATCTGGTTATCTGTTGTTTTATAAGGAAGCCAAAAGAATGAAATCTTTGTAAGATGGGCTTATCTACGGCTAGGCTTCACTGTAAAGATCAAAACCAGAATCAGTGTCCTGCCTATAGAATTTTGAGAGCTTGACAACTTCCTTTTATTTATTTATTTATTTATTTATTTATTTTTTATTATGTTATGTTAATCACCATACATTACATCATTAGTTTTTGACGTAGTGTTCCATGATTCATTGTTTGCGTATAACAACCAGTGCTCCATGCAGAACGTGCCCTCCTTAATACCCATCACCAGGCTAACCTATCCCCCACCCCCCTCCCCTCTAGAACCCTCTGTTTTTCGGAGTCCATAGTCTCTCATGGTTCATCTCCCCCTCCAATTTCCCCCCTTTCATTCTCTCCCTCCTGCTATCTTCTTTCTTTCTTTCTTTCTTTCTTTCTTTCTTTCTTTCTTTCTTTC